>NC_051124.1:8969098-9276504 GCF_014839805.1 Manduca sexta
TACTTTAACATCGTCTATGACGGTTCTTTGTTTATTTCGTATTTATGGGAAAAATATTTAAATGGCATGGATAGTGTGTGACCGATCTGGCGTTAGGATCAATATATCTTAGGTTTCTTTTAATATTGCTTTGAATGACGGGACGAGCCCGCCGTTCGCTTGGTGGTAAGTTATACGACCGACCATAAACAGCAGATACACTATCGAACACCTTGAACTACAAAGTATTGTTTGGTATTCCACTGCGCTCGCCATCTTGAGACATGAGATGTTAAGTCACACAAGTTCAGTAGTTACACTGGCTACAATGTTCTCCAAACCGGAACAAAACAGTGACTACACAATGCTGCTTGGCGGCAAAAATAAACATTGCGGTGGTACCTACCCAGGCGGACTCTCACATATGAGAGACCTACCACTAGTATGTAATGTAATGTTAACCTGATTAAGTTATGTCTAATAATTACTGTTTAACTACCTCCCAGATGCTTTCTAAAGAATACTTTATTTTTACATCTTATTAAGAAAGATAGATTGATATTCTATGAAAGTATTTCTGTAAAATTAGTTGTTTTTTTTTTAATTAGTCTCTCTTCTATTGTTATTAATATTTACGAATTTATTGACGCTTTCCTTAGCATCATTGTTCTCACAATAACGTGATGTAAATTGAACGGGCAGTCTATCTATCTGTCTATCTATCTCTATAACCAGTGGTATGTCAACGCTCAGTTCAGCATTGGTTAATATCGACACTGCTATAGGAAATAGCTTTGTTCAGAACATTCAATGTAGGCCTCGTTCTCGAACACCCGCTGTACGGTTTAGTTGTTTGGTTCTAGAAATTCAGTCGGAAATTCTAAATTGACGTGTCAATGTGTAATGGTGCATAACAGTATTTGTTTGTGGCATGGTAAGTAATAAGCATACAATTTGGTGTTTCATTGCACATTCTAAAATCACCTTTAAATACCTAGATAGAAAGCAAAACGTAATTTAAATTCAAGTAGAAATCCGGAACACTGAATCTATGCTAGATATTGTGTATTGCATAGTAAATTGCAAATGCTTAAACCGCTTAAGCGAAATCATTACCTACCAGAGTAAGTACAGAACGCGGTAAATTCGTGAGTTTTTATCATAAGTATAATTTATGTAATTAATAATAATATAACTATCTGTAAAAGTAACGTTTGGGACTTGATGAATATTTAAACCCATAACTACGCAAACACGAGTGTGTGACATAGTGAGAGTTAACATCTCAAGTCTTAAGATGGCGAGCGCAGTGGAATACCAAACAATACTTTGTATTTCAAGGTGTTGGACGGTGATTTTACTGTTTATGAGCGCTCGTATCGGTTACCATCTGGCGAACGACTAACTCGTCTCGTCATACACAGCATGAAAAAAAAACACATTCGTCAAGAGCTCCTCCAAAATTACTCGACAGTCAACAATTTCTAGTAGCATATAACATAGGATATGAGTGGCCACTTCACTTTTTGATGTATATACGTATTTGAAGACGGCACAATAATCCTATTTATTTGTTCACAGCCCACTAACTCGCAGCTAAAGGATCTTATTACGTTGACGTATCTGGATAGTGTTTCCTTAGGCTGTAGAGTCCGCGAGTTGAGAGCGGATATAGATTTACTGTGACGGTTATTGGGTATTTATTTGTTGTGAATGATGTGACGAGGAATTCTCCCTATAAAGAGTCACAGTAGGGATTTTAATTTTTTTATAACATACATTTATCAGAAATGTATGTCATTAAAAATCCACGCAATAATAAATAATAAATAAAATTAATAACAATTTTAATTTTAATGGAAGGGGTAATTGTCCAATAACTGTTACAGCAAACAGTGACATCACCGCATTGCACCGCCCATAACGCTGCGTGTGTGAGAGAAAGATAGCTCGATAACTCCACCACGCTCCCACTTTTGCACAAAACAGTATTTCAAATATAATAACGGTTAATTTTTAAGAAATTTTGATGCTTATTTTATAGGAGAATTTCTTTTTTATATTATTTATTTACATAAAAAGAACGCGGCAAATCAAACGTGGGACTATCCAATCAATCATAACACCGAAGAATTTCTTTTTCGTATTATTTATGTTACATAAAAAATTTGCCAAATCAAACGTGGGACTACTCTATTGATCATAAACAGTAATAAAGCCACTCAGAAAGTCGCATATATTTTACTGCTTACTTTAGCATTTATCAAACCTGTTATAACTGGTTAGTTATTTTGTATACCCGCCTTTTTACGTATATTCCTTCACGCAAAATTTCCTCAAATATCGCTTATTTCATAGCCCTGAAGTGCTTAAGGCGCGGTCTACTGTTTCTTATCTATACCCTTCTAAGGGCCATTCGTTTAAGATCCACATAGTTCGCAGCTGTTCGCGATCATGAGATCTCTAAGAATGTGGTAATGACGGGCATGGAACAAAATATTCTCATATTTCCTGAGGCTGCATGAGAGAATAAATAGCGTCAGGTTCGTCTATAGATATAACGGGTAAAGGTTTAATGAATTGTTTGCTGGCGAAAGTATTTAGAATAGTTATTTTAGCATTTGGGATATAAGCATTTCACATGCTCACTATTATAAAGTTTTATGTAATATTCGATGTGTAAATTGAATAATATGTATCACATGATTCCAATATCTTTTTAATGAAAATTTTCAATGATCTCGAAAGATAAATAAAGGGAATTAATTATTGTCTTAAAATTTATACCAATAATATAAATATTTTTAATCCTGTTTTTGCAACATAAACGTAAAACTAAAACATAGATTGTATTGTGTGTGCTTTATACGTTGTATAAAAATAAAATGTTACTATTGTTAGTTTTATTAAAGTAAGGCTTTTTTCCATATGTGAGAACAGGTAATTTGTGTATCTTTTCTATTATTTAATTTCATTTTATCACTATGTTTCCTTTAAATAAATAAATAAAAATTAACATAATTGTTAGAGTGACTAAGCGTTTTGATAATTAAATATTAGTTCATTGTAAATGAAGGAGTTCATAAATTTAATGACTTGGAAATTCACTCACAACTGTTATTGCAAGTATTCCATTGTGTTAATTAAAATAGGTCAGCATTAAAATAGAAGGTAGTTTAACTGTTACGTATCAAGTTAATCAGAAATACTGAAAGCCACGAACTAATCATAAACAAGAAGCCAAGTTAAAAATACTTTGTAATAAATCACGGAACTCTATGCTCCATAGCAGTCATAAATCATAGTCTATGGTTAATTGATTCGAAAACTTTCAAGTAACTTAGCTACAATAAACTGAGTACCGTCTAACTGATATTTTAGTTTACAAAGAGCTGTATTTCATGACAATCTAGTTATGGTCAATAATTTTAAAATTATTTGTGCAACTTCGAACTACGGGTGAAAATTTTACAATTCTTTTTGATAATATCCCCTACCTATATATAGATTAATTTTCAAATTAAGTTAAATGAAACCACGTAGTCGACTTTGCTTCTGCATTATGCCATGAATCAACGATGTATGACGAATATTTTCACCAAAAACCCTGGTTTTACTTTTCTTATTCTTTTATTATTTTAAGTTTAGTGCGTATTTGAAGTGTGAGTAATCTTTATGTAGTAGGGACTTAAGGACGGACGCCGGCGCGGTTGCACCTCTGCTTACCATTTTGGCGATAAAAAATGCGTGAATGTAGTAACATTCACGCATTGAAAGCAATAAAAAAAAGTATTTTTTTTATTGCTTTGAATGACGAGACGAGCCCGCCGATCGCCTGATGGTACGCCTGAAGCGATACGACCGCTCATAAACTGTAGAAACACCATAAAACACCTAGAATTACAAAGTATTGTTTGGTATTCCACTGCGCTCGCCATCCTGAGACATGTAGTCCAGTTGGTAGACAGGCTACAATGTCCTTCAAATCGGAACATAACTGTGACTACACACTGCTGCTTGGCTGCAGAAATAGACATTGCGCTGGTACCTACCCAGACGGACTTTCACATATAACCTACCACCGGTCAGACAGTTTTTGTTTCATAGTGAAATAAAACAGTCGATAAAAAATAACAACTGAAATGTACTTAAAATTAAAATGCCATTGTGAAAACCTAGGTCCCATTTACTTAATCCTCTGAATGTGTCATATACATACAATTGTGAATCAGTAATCCGCGGCAGTTTATCCGCAACGAACTGTGAAAAAGTATTTAAGATGAATGCACAATGGAAAAACGGATTTTTAATGTAAATAAACCTGAAATTTATTTTATATGCATTTTAATGACCTTAAAATGTATTAAAGTATTACTTACCTTTTCTATTATTATATATAACCATCGATATATAATAATGTATTGCGTACTAGATTTAGCGTTTCGAACATTCACTGTGTTCAACTGAATTTAACTGCAATCCATTCAAATTGACTTTAGTATGGTCAATATTGACAGCTTGTGATTATGTACGGAGTGGCGCTCATGTTATAAGAACTCGATTCTAAAACCTGGATTTGAATAAAAAATATTAGTCAATAGGTAAAATTATTTTTGTACAATTGAATAAATAGGTTATAACAGTGACGTTTTGGTTGCCATTTTAGTTCAGATTTTGAACAATTAGTTTATAATATGGATATTCTTGTCTATAAAATATACGTCAGTGTATATAACATTTTCCACTAAAACTTATTCTTAGTAAGCATTTAATACCATTGAATATAAAACAAAGTATATTATATTCGCAATATAATGCCTTAAAATAATTTGACGGAATTATTTGCTCATTTGCTGTTCTCTAGTGAATAATAAAAAGCTAAATTTTATTGAATGTGGTTTCACGGCGACCCAGTTCTTTCTTGTTAGGACAAATAATAAAATTGCTCAAACGAGCTATTCCTTCCAATGTTTATTTGGTAGGTGAAACATTTTCCAAAATACATTTCTATCGAAAAAGTAAATGGATAATTACTTTCGTAACAATTTTATTAATTCGGCAGTTTCAAAGTATATGTCTGGTTCTACTAAGAAAGTAAATAATAATTACGTAACAATTTTTCTAGTTCAGCAAAATGACAATGAACTTTTTTTTTTCTAATGGTTCGACTAATTTTGTGTATGTTTATCGATTTTAGTTTCGGCAACATCACTATTTTTTGTGTTTCAAAAGTTGGAGGGGGGGCTACGCTATTTAATACGTCTGTATCTCATCCCCTAGATGGTAGCATATTGCAATCTGAATGTCGATCCCTTACGTCCCCGATAGCCAGAAATGACTGGTTGTCTTTTATATACTGGCTGACTCTAAATGGCATAGTTAAAGAGCGGATTGGATGCCGACATATATTGATAGTGTTCATAGCATTAATAAAAAAAATTATATCGACGCTTGAAAGCCAATTATGTCTAAGCGACAAATATACCGAAAATGAATTATATAAATATTTTGAATCGCCATAATATTTTTCTGCGTCATTTAGTCTAGGTTTTGTAGGCTTAGGACTATTTTAATAACATTAGACTTTATCTTCACAAAATAAAATTGTTATGAATTTTCGTATTAAAATCAAAACTATAAAGCAATCTACTCAAAAATTTACTGATTGTCGTTGAGATATAGTTGCATTTGTGTTAATATTCCAATACATACGAATTATAGTGAGTCAACTGTATCTACAATATTTTTGGCGCTATGCTAGCAGAGATAAATACGAGAATGTGGTTTCAAGTTATTGTTCTGAGGGTTTCATTTAGTAACTCAATGTTAAAATTACCCTGTATAACATGATACCAGTGCACCCGTTTCTAGCCATGCTAATTCCGACCCATGATCTGATAGAGAGCGTCTATATCCCTATGATATATTTAGAATGATTAAAGTATTTCTATTTTCATAAGTAATCCAGTCTAATATCAGACAGACCGGTGTTTAGTTTAGAATAGCTTGCGTACACGATATAACCCTAAAATACATTTAAAAGTTGGCATTTGAGTAGGGTACCCACGATCAAACGTGATCTGGGACCGTCCTGTTCCGGTTAACTTTGATCGCATTTCGTATTTATGCCTTCTTACTTTCCAACCAAGCGGTCTTTTATGTGGATGTCTTTTGGGTTTGAGCACTTACAACTTTACAAATGAATCTTCGGTTAGTTTCTCGAAGACGCTGGATGTTTTATTGAATTTAATTGTGACAAATGGGGCCTTTAATTTCTTTCGTAATTGTATGTAGAAGTCAGTTTGTTTTTTTTTTTAAATAAAAATCTATTTACTTATTTGAAGTGTAAAATACTCGATAATTATAATTAAACTAAGTTGAAAGCGTTAAATTCGTAAGTTAATTTCAATAGTATGTTATTTACAAAAGTTAAGTCTTTGACAACGGTTTTAACAAAGCTAATTTTATATTTAAATTAAAATATCTGCGAAATTAGTCTTCTTACTCGCTTTCTAGTATTCTACATGTAATAAAGTCCCTAAGACTTTGATGGTTTGAAGTCATTGTAATTGTACGTATTCAGACTTATGATTTCCGATGACTATTTTTAAACTATCATAATTAAGAATTATTGCGAATGACAACCGACCTGTAAAACAAGATCTTCATTATTATTCCAATTCCATTTTTATCAATAATCTGGAAAATATACATGAGATTTTATGTAGTTTCTCCCGGTGTCGAGTAGTTTCGAACACCGGTATTTCTCGATACAATCTTCGTTACCGGAATATTTAGGAACCCCTACATAATGTATAGGACTAATTAGTTCGGAGACTTCGCTAACTGGCGCGTAATTTTCACATGTTTCCCCAATGTGAGCCGTAATTCATAAGTGGTTGATTGCATTCACGAAGCGAATTATCGACATTATATCTTGTTAATGTACATTCGATTTGGCACCTAATTAAATCAGCATGATTTATAATCTAGCGAAGTTTCTGAGAACGATGTCGCAACTAATGTAAATGTCAACGAATATTTGCTACCCATCATACACGTGGAGAGATTTGTTGGTGCGGAACGTACTATATTTATTTTATATATAACAAGGTCAACCGATTTCTAACTAGAAAAAATATTTCATAGAATTAGAATACCACGAAACCCATATTTAATAGTAGACTTTTTTTAAATAAATTGGATATAAACAAATAAAATTTTATTGCATTAATCTGATTTTAAAAAGTCTCTAAAATAACGTACATAATTCAAAAATTAGGTCACCGTCAAGCGTCATTTTTATTTAATATTTTAAAACAGTGTTTCGCCGGTATATTCCGGAAAATGCAAACATAGAATTTATATAATAAGCTATTACGATACTGTACTGCAGCGATAGTTTAACATTTCATATTATTTGTACGTACCTCCTGCATCGTTTTACGTAAAACAATTCGAGCGGTTAGGCGAAATTTAATATACTTCGAAAACAGAAATGTAACGTTTCATTACTCCCAAGGATTAGTTAAATTAACTTTAATAATTACCCACCGCGAAATGTTAGTCGAAATGTTTCTTCCAACTTTCGCTTACAAAAACATTCTATAATTAACTAGATAAAAACAAAGAGGCTGAAGTCATACATTATTCAGTTCGCCGACTATTTCAGCCAGATATTTGTTATGACTTGGTAACAAGAAACTTTGTTTATTTTATTTGTTCTTTTGAGGTATGATTAGAAGGTATAATAAAAAAAATACAAGTGCGTTACTTGATGTTAAAAAACCACGTTAGTGAAGCACCTTTAGTTGTAGTGCAACTAACCTACGCTTTCGAAGGGTTTGAATGATCTTTAAATTAAATAATGCTAGTGACATCAGTAGCAATGTTAATGCAATTTAAAAAATGACCTGATATTACCCCAATGGGCTCCACGCAACAGATTATTAAAGATGTTTAATAATAAATTTCTACATATGATTACAACAGACTACTTGAGCTTGACTCAGCCTTTGTGAGATTCAATCCCAGTCAAATTATATGCGAAAATCGTACCCAAAAATATACCGATAGTTTTGCAGTTGGTAGGCCATATTTTATATCCGCCCGTATACCACCGTACCTACACGAGATGTTAAAACACGCCATAGTATATTCAGATGCATCAGGCCGGCATAATTGTGTCGACTGTCAAAGGGTGATCATACCTCATCAGTCGACATTCTATTGGACTCCACTTCACTTACCATTAGGTGTAGTCAAGTGGGGTCACTTTGACGTGTAATTATAAAAAAAAGTAGAAATATCAATTTATATACAGAAAATATTTGCCTTTAGTCTTTTCGTCTAGTATTTAAAGATAATATTGCATAATGATTTCTTATGTTTACGCGAATGTTAGACATTGAAATTAAACTATTTTTGGGATTCCATCGCGGTTTTAGTATTTTATTTTCTCCCGACGTTTCGAAGACTTTGCAGCCTTCACTTTTCTTTGACTTTACAGATGAACAACACCTCAATCCCCCCCGTGACCATGAAGGCTGCAAAGTCTTCGAAACGTCGGGAGAAAATAATATTGCAGTTTAAAGCGCATCTATCTTCTCCTATAGAATAACTTGTGCTATTTATGCTACCCCAAAATAACCTTTTACTAACGTCACTAAAGTGAGCCAATCATTGGGAGCATCGCTGTAATACTATATTGGAACTTGTAATGGCCATTATTATCTCGTAATATATTATAATTTATCGGCTCGTTTGCTACGCATAGCGTCTTCACTCCGCGCCACTCAACAACACAATGTTCTATCTGACCTCGGTTTTGCGTTGTGTATAGTTCGAGACGACAGACGGAAATAATTATAAATATATCCATACACTACAGAACTAATCGAATAATGTTCGACAATTTTTAAATTCTTGTTCGAACACGAGGGCTGTAAAAGTCCGGCTTGTGGTGGAGTTCGGCTTCGTTACGATAGTTTGGAATTTTGGTTTTAAAATGTTCGCCAATAAAATTACGTTAAGGTGGTAGCTCAAGGTCCATTTTCATACATTTTGTTTCGGCTTTAATCTGGGTAACTAAACAAGTATTGGCAAGTAAAGAATTTAAATTCACGTCTAGTTAGTGATTAGTTCTCGCAGTTGAAAGAAAAACGTAAAAATAATTAATAATCATGGATATTTCGGCCTTTAAAATTTAATATGACGAAATTTTAAAGGCAGAAATATCCATGATTATTAATTATTTTTAATTTTCTTTCAACTGCGACACTAGAAAACTCTTTACTACCAAAATGTATGAAAACCTTGCACGTATATGCTTTAAATTTTAGGTTCTTTTTATCCTTTATATATTCACAGTGGGATTTTTATTTAAAGACTAACTTGATAGTTAGAATTAATATTTTATAATGTTGAATAACATATTTCATTGATACTATTATAAGAAGCTATTGATTTATGTTATAAAACAAAGCTTTAAATCACGCCATCTAGAAGAATGTATCGGAACTTATAAATTTTATTACCATCCTATGATGTGTACCAGCACTCAATACAAATAAAATGTTATGGAATTCGTCTTAGCACTGAAAACTTACACTACCAAATCCCATTACATCATACAAGAAACTAGTATATTCAATTATACTATATCACACAATTCTAACCCTTTGATATTCAACACTAAAACTCGATGTGCTCAAAAGACCCACTACATCAATCATCTGTAATCCATTTGCAGATATACAGGTGATCTGTCACTAGGGGACTCCCATTGTCCAAGGTACAATACATCCAGAAGGTCCGCAGGGTTATGCTGACGGGTTGAATAACCCGAGAGCTAGAATACACAGTATTATTTAAGATGCAGTGTTGAGTTGCGAATCGTGGGCGTCTGAGTTCGATTTATATGAAGACCAATAATTTACATTAGAACGCAATAGAAATTTTACGTACGTGATATTTCTACGTTTTTTTTAAAACATTTTTTTTTCATCTCGTTGTTTTGTTTTGTAAATTGAATGTGTCATGGTGTTGTGCGAATAAATGTTTTTGTATTTGTAAATTCAATTCTAAAAATTACCAATTATATGAAGAAAACAATTTGCGCCCAATAGATTTGGTTACTTTTTCGGAGATAAACAACCCGTTTCCAACATTGGAGGGAGAGTAGTTTCGCTCCCTACGTTTTTTTTTTTATACGTGCACTCATGGTAAGTGGAATGGGGTCTAATAGAATGTCGATTGACGAAAAATGATTACCCCTCGTCAGTTGACACAATTACGCCGGCCTTTTAGAACCGGATATACACAGGCTGATCCCAGAACGCGACAGACTTACGCGGGCCACTATGGCGGGTTTTAACAGCTTATGTACGGTGGTCGCTATCCGGTCGGATGTAAAATCATACCTACCAACAGCAAGGTTCGATCTCTACCATATTAAAGGACGAATTTGACCTCTATGAACAGAGTTTTCAAGTGTACATGCCTAAGCTTGTATCTTGATACTAAGTATGATGATACTTCAACAAACAATAAATTCCGTATAATAAATGTCGAAAGGTCAACAATAAGTTTATGATACATTTGTGTGTTTCAATTTTCTATATCGTGTTATGCGAGGGACCAGTTCAAACAATTCAGTACATTGTTTAGCTAGAGAGATTGAATGAAAATATACAGAGACTGAGCTGATGGCCCAAGTTTTAAGTGATTGGATGTTTATTTTGCGCAGTAAAATAACCAAGTGTTTGAAACGCATTGAAATGATATCTGTATCAAGAAATATCGACAACCCTTCATTGTTAATCATAAAATCATGACAATTGACCACTCTGTCAAAAAAGGACCGAAAAATAGATCAATTGCACTAAACCAGTGGCCTTATTATCTATTCAAGACGTTGTTTTGACAGTGCGTAACAAGCACATACGGCGACGCATGGTGAAAACGATAGCTCTTTAAACAGTCCAAATATAACCACGACCACTCTGTCAAGAGTGTACGACTACGAAGAACAACAAGCACGTAATGTATGTCGCGTTTAAGACAATAAAAAATGGTTTATAGAATATTAATCCACGATAATTTCATGAAGATAACGTAAAACAGCCTTACGAGTTTACACTGTCATAGAGACTACAGCTCTAGTTGACCTTAAATACAATATTATAAATACTCAAAACATTGAATTTCTAAAAAAGCAATATTTGTTAACATATGACATAACATTTAATTGCTGGACCTTAATTAATTACATTAAATTTCAAATCCCGCTGTCTCTTATAAATTGGGGAACGAACTAAGCTTTATCTTAAGCTGAATATATGAACCTCGAGGTGAATGCACGTGTGATGGCCCTTTCTAAAACAAAATTAGCCAAACACTTGAAGGTGCCATGCAAATATTATTACAATCATGAATAATAATTGTACGTGAACGTTTAGAAACGGAGGTTGAATATATTTTGTGTAAAATAATGTTGAAATTCATCATCATCATCAGCCGCAGGATGGTTATTATTGATTACTAGCTTTTGCTCGCAGCTTCGCCCGTGTCAAGGAGTTTACCTGGATATTTTTTTTCCGACTTACTTGATATGTAACGTTATATTACGACAAAATTACACAAAATCATTATAAATGGTGGTCTATCTGTTATTTTGATGTGTAACTCATGTTACCGTAAAGTTTCATCCAAATCCATTACACAAAATTATTATAAATCGTAGCCTATTTGTTATTCTGATGTATAACCAATATTAATGTAAAGTTTCAGTGTTACGTTTTTCTTCGTAAGATGCGTTCTATGTTACCCAGCAAATATTCCCAGTTGGCCATTATTAATATTCTCATAAAAATACTTCTACATTTTTAATAGTTGTTTTATGTTTTAAGTAAAACCTAAAATTGGAGCACATTATCTGGATAAAGGAATTTCTTTGAAATTATTTTTAAGTCGGAGTTAATTTTTAAATTGTTTAATTTAAAATTTTCATCATTTATAGAAATATTTAGCTATTTAGTTTGATGAACACGTATTCAATTATGTACGCGATTAACATTAATCACAAAATAATCTCGTTAACTTTAAACAAAATAAAATAATAAAAATATATTCAAACATAAAAACAAAACATGTTCCAAATATTCACACAACAAAATACTTCATACGAAAATATCAAACTCCTTAAAGTCTTACAAAACAATTACTGAATACTTATTCATAAGAAAGTAGTCGATTTTACATGTTTCACGATAACTGGAAACTTTGAACGTATCGGGATTAACGCACGCCTTTTACACGGACTTTTCAGCTTTTCTTTTGAAAGTCTTTTCGCTGCAGTCGGCACTTTCTTTCAAAGGCTTGCGTCGCGCTCCAATAGCGCTCTCATATTATGGCGGGGTTTAACTTTTGGATGTGCCCTAGTGTTCTCGTTGGTTTCCAAGTCGATATTGAGGATTATAATTTCTGTTCCTGTACATATTTACACATAGATTGATAGTTTAAAAAGAATTTTGACCCCTATTACCGAATAGACTATCTTACTGTTTACTACCGAATAGATTGATTTCAATAAGTTTTCATATTAAAATCTCATGCATGTATGCTATTACGAACCGAAATTTCGTGTTTATTTTCCCTTCACGGTGAGACTATCGGCACTTCGGACGAATATAGCAGTACTGGCAACTAACGTGCTTTTTCGAAATTCGAACACAATTTTTACTTAAAAAGATTTGCGTCTAAATTCCCGCGGTTCCTAAACTATATAGGCCACCCAGCCAATAATGAGGTAAGATAAAAGGAGTACATTATATTTTTTAAAACACCATAACATTAAAATTTCGCAAACTAAAATATTCCACATTCAAACATTTGACAGGCAAGACATAAAATTTCCTTTGGCATGATCTGTACATTGAAAACCCTCATTTGCGAGCGGCCCGTAGCCCGCGGCTAGACTTTGGGTATCCTTTGCCGCAACTCTTAGAACCCTCTGCACTCTAGTTTTAACTTTTCCTTTGTGTTAAGAGCATACAAGATAGTTGTATGTCCGAAATGTATGTAGAATGTACATTCCAAATAAAAGTTTCTATTTTTAGATAAATGAGAAATTATTAACTATTGTTTGATACTTCTTGTTTAGTTACCTTTTATATCTTAGTTTTTTTTCCTTGAATATAATATTTTTATGCATACTATATTTGACCAATAAAAACTTACAACTGTTATTAACATACACACTCTCACCAAACTTGCTCACAGTTACACCGCCAAATTTACCTGTAACAATACAAGACCATGTTAAAATAGTCTTAACTGCCAAGAAGCTGTGAGAAAATTGCCTCCGAAATTTCAAAGCACATTGAGGCTGGTAAATGCAAAAACTTGTTACATTGCACAGGACGTGACGTCGCATAATAAGCCTTGCCACAGGCATGGCTTGGTGCCAGAATCTTGTGAACTTACTGCCGAATTTATGGTACTGCTGGGACTTAGCGTTTGGCGTGCCTGAGTTTAGTTTCTATATCAAACATTCGAGAGCTGAGATTTGCGAATAAACTAGAAAATTTGAAATAATTTCTGACCATTAACATCAGCCATGGGAAGTCCACAGCTGCTCATAGTCGTTTAATACCAAAAGTATCTTTATAGAAATGTTTTCAAATCTTATTTAAATCATCGTTAACCTAGCACTGCTTCGGAATACATTATGACTGTGAAAGTAAAAACTAAAATGTGTGTTTAAAAAGATTGTTCACCTCCCGGTAGGTAACGGCTTGGCTGTGCTTCTGGCATTGCTTTAGTCTATGAGCGGCGGATGCTGCTTACCATCAGGCGGACCGCTCGCCCTTTTGCCTATTAAGGTAATAAAAAAAAACTGATATTTTTTTATTGCTCTTATATTTTTAAATATTCCAATTTCTCTTTTTTTTTTCAAATTTTAGCTGTCAAATATTTATATTTCGGCCTATATTTCTTGCTGATATAACAACAAGAATGACGGACATTTATCTATTTAAAGCTACTTGTTTCGAGCATGTTCCGATTCCTAGAGAATCTTTTCAGAGGCTTGCGCTGCCTGGAGCGATTCTTGTTTTATACAAAATGTGTTAAATCTCCATTCGCCGAGACAGAAGATGGAAACTTATCTTTTAAAAATTTTATCAGTATGTATATGACAGTGTCTGGCATTTATTAGATTTGCAATCAAAATCCGATCACTTTATACATCAGGTAGGAACGTATATAGTTCATGAGATGGGTGATCACAGACAAACAATATTTATTTCATTGTACTTCATTCTTAAAACTTGAAGAGTGGTAATGCTTTACACCAAAGAAAAACAGAATGTTGCGTTTACTTCGGTATTTGTATTTTTTGTGATAATATTTTTTTACTAGTAAGTATACTCATACTCACTTGCTTAAGTAATGACATAAGTGATAATAATGACACCACATACAATAAACTAGAAAAATCGTCACAAATCTAAGAAAGTAGATTTAAGAAGGTCACTTAAGATAATGACATCTACAAAGAATTAAAAAACAAACTCCATCATAAAAACAAAGTACCACATTACCCTGGACATAAAAACAAAGAACAAAATAACCTAACAACAGAAGATGTCGCAAAACACTCGTGAAAAATGAATAAACAAACGCTATGTAAATTTCAGCATAATTTTGCTGCGTAATAGAATCGTACTGAGACATCAGTAATGGAGGACGTCACGGATTTATATTACTCTGCATTTTCTTGAAATAATGAACTCGATTATTTTATGTTTGATGTACTTCGTGAAGGTTTATTAGGTTTTTTAACTCTGTTGCCATTGATACTAAATTTACGACATTTAAATAAAAATATATAAGTCTATCAGACGACTCAGATCTTTTACTGGTGGTAGGCTTCCCATATGCGTGATTCCGCCTGGGTAGGAACCACCGCAATATCTATTCCTACCGCCAAGCAGTGTAGTCGCTATTGTGTTCCGGTTTGAAGGACATTGTAGCCAGTGTAACTACTGGACATAATCAGACTTAACATCTCATGTCTCAGGGTGGCGAGCGCAGTGGAATATATAACAATACTTTGTAATTCGAGGTATCGGATGGTGTTTCTACTGTTTATTGGCGGTCGTATCGCTTACCATCAGGCGAGCTCGTCTCGTCATTCAAAGCAATAAAAAAAAATTCGACGGCAATAGCCTAATTACTTTGGTTTTCATAACAAATCTATTCAATTCTACGAGCGCTTTCACAAGGCAATGGAGACAATAAATGTTGCTAAGCGCAGCATTGCTGTCTTATAAGTTGTCATCATCTAAAGTCTCGATAACACTGCAAGTATAATGAAAATAAAATCTAGACGAATTATATCAGGTATTGCAAACACTTATCATTTTCCCGAACGGAATTTAAAAAGTCTTTTAACCATTGCAATTACGTTGAAAATAACGTTACTTAATTTTAATGTAAGCCCATTTAGAGATCCATTATACCGGCCCAGCTTAGCTCACCAATCACAATTAGGTATATTTAGAAAAATATGTATTGTGAGTACTTTGCGTAGATTTTTTTATGCTTATTACCTACGTTTGGATATTTTTACGCGGGCAGTGTTATGAGAGGAGCGGGGAAAACCTACTTGGGTATTGAACGGACAGCCGAGACGAATGTCCGCAGGTTCAAATCCCAAAGGCACACACCTCTGACTTATCTAAAAAATTATGCGCGTGTTCTTTGTGAATTTATCGTTCGCTGTAACGGTGAAGGAAAACATCGTGAGGAAACCTGCATATCTGAGAAGTTCCCAATACGAATTTCGAAGGTGTGTGAAGTCTACCAATCCGCACTAGCCAGCGTAGTGGACTGTGGCCTTATCCCTCTCAGTACTAGAGGTGGCCCGTGCTCAGCAATGGGACAGTATATAAAACAGGGCTGATTAGACTTCACAGTCTTTATTGTCACAGAGCGGACTCACGAAGGCTGTAAAGTCTTCGAAATGTCGGGAGAAATACAATATGAAAACCGCGATAAAATCCGTAAAATAGTTTTATTTTATTTATTTATTTTATTTCACACTTTGTACACATGGTATACAGGTGGACTTAATACATACATACATAACATCACGCATTTATCCCCGAAGGGGTATGCAGAGGCGCAACTAGGGCACCCACTTTTCGCCAAGTATGTTCCGTCTCATGATGTGATAGGGGGTGAGCCTATCGCCATATCGGGCACAAATTCCAGACTCCGGGCTGATACTGAGCAGAAAAACCCAAATATCACTTTGCCCGACCCGGGATTCGAACCCAGGACCTCAGAGTGCTATTGTACCGGACATGCAATACAACTACGCCACCGAGGCAGAGGTGGACTTAATTCCATGGGCATTCTCTCCCAGTCAATCTTAGGGTGGTGTAGAGATGACGGAGGCAGGTGTATAATAAAAGAAAGTGAAAAACACATAATAAAATGTAAAAATGACATACTCGCATATATAAATATATACATATATAAAAAATATATAAATACACTAATTTTAATGTCTAACATTCGCTTAAGCATAAGAAATCATTATGAAAAAGAATTTAATTATCATAATTCATTTATTAATGTATTTCCCCTGCATGGAGCACTAACTTCCATAGTAGGTAACTGTCCATTTCGATCGGACCTTGAATTGTCAATATCTTATTTATTATAAAGCTTATTTTAAAAGTTCATGCATTATTAGCAGTACAAAGAGATTAATGATAATGCGTTAAGGAAGCAAGATTTATTTGCTTGGTATGTGAGTGACACGTGACAGTATCTAGATTGATTTATCACTCAACCTGCAGTGACGAGGTTCGCTTATTGTTGCTTTGGACGTAGGCAAATGGGCGAATTTTTTTTTGTATAAATTTCACATTCACACTTTTAGGAGAAGGTAAAGGTGCCAGTGCTCCCAGTTTTCACCAAGTATATTTTGTCCCAAGAAGTGATAGGGGGCAAGATAAGATAAGATTTTTTATTTGTAAAAAAAACATGAGTATAGAAGGCATGCAGGATTTACATAATTAGGATAGAGACTAACCCCCTTATTCATAAACGTTTTTTATCTAAGGACGGAGTAAAGCTGTGATAACAAGCCTGTTTCTCAGTGCCCAACGGCACTAAAAAATTGACATAGGGCCGTTGTGATTGGCTAATATTGAAATACAACAATATTAGCCAATCACAACGGCTCATGCTGCCATGCCGTCAGCACTGAGAAACAGACTTGTTATCACAGCCTTACTCGATCGTTCGATAAAAAACGTCTATGAATAAGGGGGTTAGATTTTAATTTCAAATTATTTAATTTTTTTACGTAATATAAAAATTATTATCTAGTAGATACCTTTTTTCATTATACACTTATTTCTATATTTTAAATTATTTAACTACATCGCGATATCGAACACTAATCCCAGACTCCGGAAAATCAATTTTGTTAAAATACTTATAGAAAAAAAAACGTGATTTTATAGACAGACCATATGATATTTTCCTCTTTACTTATTATACTATCTTACTGATATTACAAATTCAAAATTTGAAGATGTTGAGAGTTTATACTCCACTATAGATTTAGATGGAATTTATTATTGATTTATTATAAGTATAGATAAACAAAAAGTTTTAGACAAACCATCACAGGATATAAGGCGGACAAAACTAAGTACCCTAATTCATATTTCCCTTGGTCACGCCATCACGCGTGAACGGCTAGACCGATTTCACAATTTTTTTTCTTTTTTGTTGTGTTTGTTATTGTCAGGAGAAGGTTCTTATGAAAAAAAAAAAACAAAATTGCGCATAAAATTAGAAAATTTAAGAAAACTTAACGACAATATTAATTTAACGTAACTGTCAGTGATCGACAGAATAGGCGCGTGCATACATAGTTAAGACAGGATAAAGTCTGTCGCGTCAGCTAGTAGATCAATATTAATCAAATTCAACAATGGACGTTTAAACAGTATGCTTTTTGTATGTTGAAGGCAACAACAAAAAATACCCTTCATCGCTCTCATTATGCTGGTAACTCTCATCATGGTGGTAGGATATATTTTACATCCGCCCTGATAGCGACCACCGTACACAAGGTGTTAAAACCCGCCATTGTGGCCTACATCAATATGTCACGTTCTGTGTTCAGCCTGTGTATGATCCCAACAGGCCGGCATAATTGTGTCGACTGCCGAGGGGTAATCTCTCATCAGTCGACATTCTATTGGACCCCACTCTACTTACCTTGCCTTTATGAGTTTAAACAAGTTGTACCTACAATTATCTGAAAAGCCTTAAGATGCATTCCCAAAAGTAATTAATTAATAGAGAATTACATTACAGAAGTACATATGCGCCTAATTGCAAGATTTAAATTTACTAACTTTATAATTTATTCCCAAATTTAGATCCCTAATTATGATTTATAGAGATTGTTCATTTATATCGCGCCAAATTATTTATTTAAACATTATACGCTGAAATTCTGATGCTAATTAAGCAAATGTTGTTTCGTATTGCAATTTTGTTTATGACACTATAAATTATAATGAGTAAGGCTGTAATTACACAACTATAATAAATTGTGCATTTAAAATAATCCTCCGTTATATTTAAATTTTAAAAGAATTATAATAATAATAATATCAGCCCTGTATTATATACTTGCCCACTGCTGAGCACGGGCCTCCTCTACTACTGAGAGGGATTAGGCCTTAAGTCCACCACGCTGGCCTAGTGCGGATTGGTAGACTTCACACACCTTCGAAATTCCTATAGAGAACTTCTCAGATGCACAGGTTTCCTCACGATGTTTTCATTCACCGTTAAAACGAACGATAAATTCACAAACAATACACACATGATTTTAGAAAAGTCAGAGGTGTGTGCCCTTGTGATTTGAACCTGCGGACATTCATCTTGGCAGTCCGTTCCACACCCAACTAAGCTCATTATTCGAATTTATTTTCGGGTTTTTTTTCGTACATTAGTTCACAAATGATAAAACGCACTAAGCCAGTGACTAAGACCCTTTCCCTGGGCTATTGAGAAACCACTCAAAGTTTCCTACATGTATCCTACGAATCGTTCATAAGTAACCGCCATACTTTGCTATATTCCTCACACGATGCGACGAATCAACAACGCGTTTTTTTTTTTTTACATGCACAACAAAGTGACCCCACTGTACCTGATGGTAAGTGGAGTGGTCCAATAGAATGTCGACTGACGAGAGATGATTACCCCTTGATAGTCGACACAATTATGACGGCTTGTTGGAACCGAATATACACGGACTGATCACGGAACGTAACATTTACGTGGGCCACTATGGCGGGTTTTAACACCTTGTGTATTATTGTCGCTATCCGACCGGATATAAAATATATCCTACCACCAACAGAGTAGGAAGTATATCAACTATATGTCTGTCGTTTATGGGGGCATTCTTATTTGCATACAAATATATTTGGGCCTTTTAGAAGCGGACAGACACAGGCTGATTCCAGAACGTGGTATCCTTACGTGGGCCACTATGGCGGGTTTTAACACCTTGTGTATTATTGTCGCTATCCGGGCGGATATAAAATATATCCTACGAACGACCAGCAACGTTTGATACCTAAACATAACAGTAGCTCTGTGGATGGTGATAATGGACCTAAGCATTAAAACTCTCTCAATACTTAGTGAAGGCGGTGCGTGACTACAGAATAAAATACAGGGCTGATATATCACAAATTAAGAATTCCTCTTCGTCATAGTCTTAATATTCATGATACTCTTAAAGTTAACCCGCATTACGCAATATAACTATGCATTAGGCAGCAGGAATAATGGCTGGCAATTAGTCTAGAAAATGCTCCATTCATCACGCATAATGAGCCCATGTCACCCATTAACTAAACCAAACTCGATTTAATGGAGGAAGCTAAAACTTTTCCTATAAATCTGTCCACTATCCATATTTTTATCTAATATTATAGGATTGGATAAAACTTTATTTCAAAATTCAAAACAAGAATAAAAATAACAAAAAATAAATTATAAACCGGATTACAAATAGAAAATCAATGTTCTAATTTCAAACTTTAGAAAAGTACAGCAATGCTTTGACTGAGATATTATTTATTGCAATTCAAGGGACGAGCATGCCGTTCGTCTGATAAGCGATACGACCGCCCATAAACAGTGGCAACACCACAGAACTCTGAATTACAAAGTACTGCGTGGCACTCCACTGCATTCGTCACCCTGAGACGTCATATTTTAAGTCTCACACTCAGTGATTACAGAGGCTATAATGACCGTTAAATCGAAACACAACAGTTTAACTAATTTAAATAAACTATTTCCTTTCATGCATAACTTGGCAGTAAAATAAATAATAAAGATATATAAAAACAGAACCCAATAATTATCACCTCACCCTTCTCTGTTTTAAATTTAAAAAGTTTGCATTAAAAGAAGCCGAAGTAATTTAAATAGAAACATAATATAGCTAATGCCGCCAAGTATAGAATGCGAAACTCAATCCTAAACCCGAACTCGGATTTTAGAACAGTGGAAAAGCTATTAAAGTACTTTGGGCGGTTTGGAATTTCGTATTCTCAATTGGAATTCACCAAACTGTATCTTTTAAATGTGCCCTGTATTACTAACTCATTGATATATGCAATATATTACACAATAATTATAAATTTATTTGTTTGAAACAGATCGTAAGCATTATCATATTAAATCATAGTTTGACACTACATAAATTATTTGTAAGCTTGTAAATTATGTTCAAAATGGTAATATTTCTATCATAGTTTGTTTATTTTAGTAATATTATTTTTACGAGGCGTATTATATAGGTGTAATTCAAAGTTAATTGTGTGGGTAATTTGAATGCTTTCACGTTCCCCAGAAACCGTCACACGTGATCAGATGCAGGCCACTGCAGATTCTAGTCTGTATAAATATAGCAGACGAGTCCTAGAGTGGAGACCGCGTCTTGGTAAGCGTAGGACGACCTCCGACCCGCTGGTCCGACGACATTCGTAGGATCGCCGGTAGACGCTGGATGAGGAGAACGGAGGACCGAGCAACGTGGCGCGCTCTAGCAAAGGCCTATGTTCAGCAGTGGACAGTTGTAGGCTGATGAGAAATATAATTGGTAGGAAAATGACCCAGAGGTCATTAGATCACATCTAACTCGGAGGACCGGTGAGGGTGACAATTCTTACGTTCCCCCGGTTCAAGAATAGCATCCATAGCATTAATTTTTCCTTCGGGACAAAACAAAAAAAGGGTGTAATTAAATATCGGGTCATATTCTTACTATTTATAAACAGTCATGATGCTTACATCAGGAGAATAGTGTATTAGTCTAGTCATTCAGTTGTATATGAAAGAAAGAAGTTTATGGTTGAAACAACAATGAATACGATACAAGAAAATAAATTATATATTATGTAACAAAAACAATTATTGCACCAAAAATGCCCCCACCCCCCATTCGGCTAAAAGACCCTGCATCTATGCAATAGGACAGTGTTAGTTTTCAAAATGAAATACTCACAATCATCGAATCTTAAACGATTAAACTTAAACACTTATTAATAATAAGTAACATGCACTATACATTTTACTTGAAAAGATTAAATAAGCAATGCATTGCTATTCAAATCTAATAAAAGTATTTTACGGGCCAGTAAATAGTTTTTACTGCGATCGGTTTAGGCTGTCTGGCCTGAGGTTTTTTGGTATTTTCAAACAATCTTTGCGTAGGTCGGCTCCCGGTCAAGCGGATCGTCGACCTGCGAAAGGTAGTTTAAATTAAATAAAAGTAAATTGATCCGCCCAATCGATGGTCTCTCTGCTTGAAGCTTCTCAAAGGATGACTTGAAAACACTAATAAACCGTGGTAACCGATAATACGTGGTTTTATTTAGTAACCTAATGTAAAATTTAATACGTTTAAAATGAAAACTGCACGTGAAATGACCTCTAAATTTTATCAAGTCGTATAATGTAATTACAAACTAAAACAACCAAATATTATTTACGAAGCTTCGTATAAATCCCGGATTTAAAACATAATGCTGCTAATCAACGCAACAATTCATTGAAAAGTCTAAATAGAACTATTACAACGGCTCCACAAGCGTGCACATCAATGAATTTGCTATTCTCCGGCCATGTTTGCGGGGCAATTGGGTCGCGGCCCCCACAACGGTTAAATAGCCCAGCCTGTTGTGAACTCGGCCCATTTTATTTGCGTTACAATCGCACGCCTATTCGCATAACTGGAAATGGACTTCGTCGAAGGCTTGATTAATTTTTCCGAAATTCTCTTTGTATTTTTTGAAACTGGAATCCTTTGAAGAGTCAAATTTGATATCGACTGATTGCTCGGGACGCAGCACATATTGCTTTGGTAATTGGTAGGTTTGTTTGAAAATACCAAACGTTAGTGTGGAGATTTGGTGGTAGTTCAATACCTCTAATAGTAGATTTGTTGCTATAATAGTCTCTTAGTACCAATTTCAACACAACTAATACCTTGCTTTGAGATTGAATGTTTCCAGAGACATGCCGAGCTTCATTAATCGATGTCATAAAATGCGTGCCACTTGGCTTATACGAGTAGCAAATTGCAAGACCAGGGTAATCAACAAAACTATTCCACTCATCCCAAAGCGGTGGTAACGATAACAGGTTGTTAACCCTAGAAAAAAGGAGTTGCTCTTAGGTTTGAGAGGATAGTCAAATCTCTAGACATATCTTGCGTTAAGGTAAGAAACTATATCAAACGGAAAATCTTATCCAGCAATTATGGAACGGAATCAGCCGACCCTTACTAGTCAAGTGCTAAGCTGTGATCTAATTTCACCCAGGAGTAAAAAAATATGCAGAAGGCAACGCTGATATTATTATAAATGGAAAGGGCATATTACATCAGTTATGTCATTGAAAATTGAGGTAAATAACACGTTGATTGCTCACTTACAAAGTGGACAGACGACCTGGTAAAGGTCGATAGAACTTTCTGGATACAGGCCGCTTCTAACAGGTTGGTCTGAAATCTTTGAAGGTATAGTAGTACTATAGAAGTCAATAGTGGAACTTCTAAAGGCTGAAAATGATGATGATGATGAAATAAGGCTACTTGATGTCAAATAGATTGCAGATATTTAAAATCCACCTATTGTCCGCTTTGTAGAACTATTTTGGAATGAAAAGACTTAGAATATTTGCGCAAGCAATTTGCGTAAAAGCTAACCTGCGCGACACTTTACACAATGAATCCCTTTGTGTTCAAAGTTTTTATATGGATGACTTTGATTGATTTCATACCGCTGCGAACGTTTATTTCTAATCTTGATAAAAATGATAAATCATTTCGTTTTTTGAATAATGTACTTACATTTTCCGTCAGTTTAATTGATTAGATCCTAATTAAATCTAAATGTCAATAAAATTTTATTAATTGAGATAATTTTATATAGAATAAATTAGGACGTAATTATAAATTAATTGTTTATTCTTTATGAATTATCGCTTGCTGTAGCAGTAGACGTAGTGAGGAAACCCGCACACCTGAGAAGTTGAGTATTAGAATTTTGACGGTATGAGAAGTCTACTAATCCGTGGGAGGCCAGCGTGGTGGACTAAGTCCTAATCCCTTTCAGTAGTAGAAAAGGCCCATACCCAGCAGTGGGACAGTGTACAGGGATGATATTATTATTATTGTGTATACATTTAATTCTACTTATTAACAATTAACAAGTACTGAAGTTCGACTAACACTCTTAATTATTTGTAATCCGATTACTTTTGGGCCAATTATCAGAAAAGTCGATCTCTCATTATTTACTTGACTTAAGTCTTTGATATCTTCAATACAACGTTCGGAAATGAGTAACAAATAAATGGAGATAAATAAAGTAATTCAAAGTAACAAAGTATTAATATTTGTACACACACACACACACACACACCATCATGCATTTTATCCCCGAAGGGGTATGCAGAGGTGCAACCAGGGCACCCACTTTTCGCCGAGTGTGTTCCGTCCCAGGATGTGATAGGGGGCGAGCCTATAGCCATATCGGGCACAAATTCCAGACTTCGGGGTGATATTGAGCAGAAAGACCTAATTATCATTTTGCTCGACCCGGGATTCGAACCCAGGACCTCAGAGCGCTGCCGTACCGCGCATGCAGTACAAATACGCCACCGAGGCAGTCACGGTAATATTTGTACGAGAGATTAAATTTGTGATTTCTACGAAACATACTTAGAATGTAGTGTTAGATATCACATCTGATAGATCCCTGAGAGGACATCTTCGGAGAGATTTTTTGGTAGCCCAAAAAGCTATTGTACAATTTTTTTTTATCATGGCTCGGCATACTGGTGTAGTGACACCACTTCTCTTAACATCAGGTATAGTGGCACTCGACGTTAACCGTAGTAAAGGCAAAAGGAAATACCAACTGGCAATAGATACAAGCATCCGTACGAGCACAGTAATGCCTGCCTGCATACTTGCTTCTTCACGCGCCGCTTTAAGGACCCCAAGTTATAGGAAGGATATACGTATCCTTCTTTCCAGCATACGTGCTACCAAACCATTTGCCAAACAAATATGAGATTCCCATACTTTTGGTTCGCGCCGTGATAGAAGACCCAGCAATCTATGGTTCCGCAAGCCAGCACGCGAGGTGCTTTACTTTTAAATTGTTCCTTCTTTCCTTGCCTATAACCTATTATTGTGTTCATTGTGAATAACAATTAATACAGAAGTAAATATCAAATATCACTGCTTTATTTTGCAAATCTCCTACAATTTTCAACGGACAATTCAACAAATCGCTTTAACGCTTTTAATGCATATCTCAAAGGACCTCATATATTTTTAAACGAAAATGCAGAGTCTAAATAATTACGTGCGATAATATAGGAGTTCAAAGAGAATTACAATTGTTATTAATGAATGCACAAGAGCCTTCACTGAAACTTCGCATATAGAACTTCATGCGAAATGTTTGCATCACTCAAACGAAAGCCGCTGTTGAACTTATATGAAAATGTCTACGGAGTACTCTTTGTATTTCAACTAGATTATAACCTTCACTTCTGAAACGGTATTAAAAAACTATTTTGCGGATTTTATCTCAGTTTATTATAATTTTCTCCCGACATTTCGAAGACTTTGCACCCTTCGTCGCCGGCATGGCAGTCCACCCCATGACTACGCATATTAATTTTATTTCAATGTCTAACATTCGCATAAACATAAAAAATCATTAGGTAATAAAATTTTAACTAAGACCAGCCGTGAGAGGTATGGTTTTTTTTTTATTGTTTGATCTATTCAACGGTTTTTGTGTTTTATTAACAAGCCTGTGATCCTTCACAAACTCATAATATAATATTGCAATTGGATTGGAAAGTAATTTTAGATTTTTATTTTCAGTATTAACACCTAAGGGATTTTACACCTGGGACGGAAATATAAGTAAATTGTTGAGACCGTGGTTTTCCATTTGGTAAACTGATCTAAGGGATTTTTTATATAACGTTATGAAAAAGTCTGTAATATTTCAAAAAGTTTTCATGAAGAAAAATTAGATTTGTTGTCCAACCAGTAAATCATTTCAAGTCAAATAAGTTTCAAACTCACAAAGCAATTTGCTTGAATATAAAATTATCTTTTACTAAAATTGACACTAAAATATTATTTATTGCTGTTATATATTATATTGTGTTCGTAATATTGGGCAAATTTATTACAAAATCCAATAAATTTTATTGAGAAAATGCAATTCATTTTCATACTAATAGATTAACCAAAGTTTCACAGAACAACTATTTAAATAATATTTTATAATTGACGGAATCACATTTATATATAATAATAATAAAGAATAAAATAAAAAATTATAAATTTTAGATTTTTTAAAACATTTCAGAGGGTTACATGATTTTTGGCTAACATAAGCAAAAGTCAGACGTTGTAATAGAACCCGATTTCTCTGAGTTTAGAGTTCTAAATCCCTTAATCAGTTGAAAGGAGAAATAGACACATAGATAATTTGTGTCCGTAAACTTTGCCGACGGCGATCACGACAGAGTGCAAAGTTAGATAACATTTAGAAGAACGTTAAAAGCAGTTGGACAATGTACATAATATATCTATTATAGGTATGTACAAATGTAACACAATACTAGATATGGACGTCGTGTTGAGCCCTAAGGCACAGTAATCAGGCTTATGTAACATACACCTGCCTGTTCCAGAAATGTAACCTATCAAACTATCAATGTCTATTGTACTTGATATCTGTTTGGGTAAGTTCGTGGTATATTATGTAACAAGTGCCACTTATACATTATGAAATATTATAAAAAAAAACAATTTCAAAAATTTGTTTTGGCTGTTCTGTAAAATTTATGGATTTCGATTTGTGTCCCTTTTGTATTCAAGGAGCGACATGGCCTTAGTAATTCAGATTGGTAGATTTCACACACCTTCAAAGCTTCTTTAGAGATTTTTTTATATATGCAGGTTTCCTTACGATGTTTTCTTAATCGTTAAAGGAAGCAATAATTCACAAAGAATACACACATCATTTCAAAAAAATTTACTTGTGTGCTCTTGGGATTCGAACCTACGAACATACGTCTCAGCTGTCCGTTCCACACCCAACTAGGGTGTCCCCGCTTTATTAACACTCCTTTAAACTGCTATTAATATTTTTGCAACTATATGCTAAAGGCCGATTAAATTCTAACTGAAAATTAACAATTTTAACTGTTTTATTACTTTCTAGCATTCGCAGTTTTCTTCTCCGCTTTCAGAATTTAAAGCATAATGAAGAAGAAATCATTCCATTCAACGAACTCCGATGTCTTGACCAAATTATATGTCTAATTAAAGATTTTTATATATCACAATATCCAACCTACGCATTACGGAACCCAAAACAATCCCGAGCAATGACAAAGACATGATTCCCCCCGAATTATGAGGACCACCGAAAATTCCTTTATGTAAAAGATTAAAGCTTCGTCACGCGATGCTATCAATAGCATACATGACGAAATTAAATTAATTTGCGTCGGCCTTAGCACGCCGTTATTAAATTTCACCAAAATTTTTGCTTTGAAATTTATTAAAATTTTAATAGGTGATGTTGACAGTTTAATTTTAAGAATAAAATGAGATTCAACACGCTCAGCGAAGAAAGAAGTTATTTTATGGTTATTGACACATTTTATAGGAAATATCCCACAATAACTCTCTAGAGTTGCCATCAAGGCGTAGTCGTTCAAGAAATTCCAATATACCTATTAACTGATTCCGAAATGGGACCGCTAATCATCATATTATCGACTTTTCTTCACGTTACTATCAGTAAACCAAAATATAAAGAAGTATTTACGTGATATTAATGATCATGGCAATGTTGAAACAAACATTAAAGTCGCCGATTTTCAAAGTTTGGAATTGGAATTATGAAACAGAAAAAAGCAATGCCCATTACACATAAAGGACCAAAAGCGAACACAGAAAAACTTATTGTGTTATTGTTTATTTCAATACAAAAAAAAAAATTATGAGAATATCAGGTTGAATAGTTAAATCATGTCCACCAACAGTCCCTCAAATGATCACATCATAGAAGGCCCAATTTTAGACATTCAATTATCTTGATGATTTCATTACGAAACACTATCACTATTCCGCAAGCCCAACTGAGGGTTGCCTGCAAGACATCATTCACCAGTACCTTTCAAAAAGTTCGTGATATTGCTTGAATGAAATAAATATACACGCAACATCACGCATTTATCCCCGAAGGGGTTTGCAGAGGCGCAACCAGGGCACCCAGTTTTCGCCGAGTGTGTTCCGTCCCATGATGTGATAGGGGGCGAGCCTATCGCCATATCGGGCACAAATTCCAGACTCCGACCTGATACTGAACAGAAAAACCCAAATATCACTTTGCCCGACCCGAAATTCGAACCCAGGACCTCGGAGCGCTGTCGTTCGCATGCAGTACAACTACGCCACCAAGGCAGTCAGGCAAGAAATAAATACTCTTTCTATTAAGCACAAAATCAGTTCAAAGGGCCTTTAAAATACAATACTCTAGGCTTAATTTAGAAGGGTCAAATTGCTTATTAAATAACATCTGGCACAATGAAGTTTGCAACTAACTCGATTACTCCCAAGTCTGGATTAGGAAACTTAGCTGTATTTATTTACGAAGCCTAAAGATAAACGGATAAGGATTTGGGCTTGGGACTTCCAATAATTCACGCTTGTGATATTGGCTTGGATTTGAATAGTCTATGGATAATATTAATTGTGTGTAACTTTGCTTCTAGATTTAGTTCTGTATGGAGAGTTAATTTAAACAAATATTTCAATATGTGTACACTTTGGTATATAATATTCCCCTTTAATAATTCGAAGGCTATTACAACGTCCTATATTGTTCTGTTATATTTGATCTACAAATACATATTGCATCATTCCCTATTGACGGTTAAACGGCTAATTGACTTAAGCCACATATTTGCGACACAAGTTTCATACATATTTAAAATCAGCAGTTTTTTCTATGTTTTTTTCACCTATTTAAAATTTTTAGACAAAAAATATCGCTAAAGTCATAAAGCCTTTAAACCGTCAATATATTTTTAGTGAAAATTCATTGTGAACCATAAATTATTCACTTAAAATTTTAATCTCATTTTTGCTACATCAATAAAATTAACATATTTTGATCGTGTAAGCCAGTTGTAGATTTTATCCGTTACGGTTATTTCTAATGCCGGCGCCACACATAGCAAAAATATTTGAACACTTCTTTGAACTCATGTGTGGCACGGGTATTTGCGTATTTGTGCAAAGTTTGTTTAAATTTTTGCGTATTTGCCATTCGGTATCGGTTTATCGACCACTCATCAAAGCGTTCAAAGTTATCGAGTTGCTTGAAGGGAAACCTAAAAGTAAAAGCCATTAAAATTGAAATTTGGTCAGAGTCTGTAACTGTGTTCAAATATGTGGCAAAGTCTTTGTTCAAATATTTGTCTGTGTGTGGCGCCGGCATAATAAACATCCCAATCTTAATCTTGGATGCTAAGAATTACATGCATGTCAAAAAACTGTTCTAATTGGTCTATTTTTATGATGAATCAATTGATTGGAATCATTTATTGTAAACGGCGATTCGACATTAAAGATGTTATCATTTGCCGCATTGGTTCAGTGTACTGAAATTTGGCCGTCACTTTCAGTCCTGGATGAAGCAACTAAATTTACGAATTTTCGATCAATAAACCATATACATAGATTCATCTAGTAAATGAATCTGCGCATAAAATGATCGTAAAATCCATTGGGCCTTCATAGAACGGAACCGTGCAATCGTTTCCACTCTACCCACCCTTCCATTTAGCTGTAAATATAAAACTTCAAAACACAGTTTCCATAACATTCCACGACTCCACCGAGAACATCTTAATAAACGTTTATTTGTACAAATCTTACCAGTTAATGAAGTGGAGATAAAAAAAATTACCCGCCGTGGATGCTGGGCTTCATCCCCGAGAGATTTCCATTTAATTAAAAATACACATCTGTGTCACACTTTATCAAGGCGAAGGAAATTACGAGTTTCGCGGCCGAATGTGCTGGGGTTTTTATTAAACACTAGCTTTTACCTGCGGCTCCGACTCTGCGAAAGTTTTTCCTAAATTAAACTCCTTTATATTTTCCCGGTATAAAAAATAGCATATTCCATGCTCAGGAGTAATGTTCCTATAGCAAAATTCAAAATCGGTTTAGTATTTCCTGAGATTAGCGCATTCAAACAAACTCTTCAGCTTTATATATTAGTATAGACAAGGTTGAAAGCAGATTGAAGATCAGTCATACATTCCTATGGACTTTCTCTAGTACGGTCGTACATTTGTTTGTACGCGTTTGTACCATGTATGCTAAATCATTTAGATATTTACGCATTCAGTGTGGGCCTTGAAGTAGACATTTTTATGTGCATCGCAAATTCTGTACTCAAATTGGGTGATAGAATAAGAACATTTTCAATCTACGGGCAAAGTCGCTTGCTAAATAATTCTAAATAAATTCTTTATAATATATTGGATGTGTAAAACATTGCCAAAAATGTATTTTATTGTAAGCACTGATGGTTGATATTTGCTTTTTTTTTGTGATAATATTGAGCGGGAGGTCTCTTGATCATATTTAATTTCTTAGGGTAACGAGCTCATTTCAGCATCATGATTTTTTTTATAATTCTGAGTTAAGTTTTGATAGTACATTTTTTTATAAGCCAAATGCAGTGAGTTACTTGACCTACTAAATTAAAAATTGTTTTTATTTTAAATGGTAAATGTCGTAGGCGCAGCACGCAACAATCGCTAAATAGATTTATTGGTAATTTCGCACATAAACTAAATCCAGATTAATATAAAGACAAAAAAGTATCAAAAAAAAAATATACGTCGAATTGATAACCTGCTCCTTTCTTGAAGTCGGATCAAAATTGCACACTGGGGCTTTTATTCTAGCACGTACACACAATATAATAGCTACATCACAAGCAAAAACTAGTATGACAAAGTACTATGAGATAACTAATGTGGTTCCTAACGAATATATAAAAAAAATAAAAGACCAGTGTCACAATGTATTGCATATATTATAAGACGTAATTGGAATCAGTCTGCTCCCCCCTAATGATGTCTCATCGCGTTTTTCACGACGCGTGGAGGATAGACGCGAAAGAGCATTACGAGAACTCTTTACAATGTATAAGATTTTACGTGACGTAAAATGTGTTATATGTAAAGTGTACAAAGCAAGATTAAGTCAAATAATAAAATACTAGAAATAAGCTAACAATAATTTAAAAAATCATTATATACTACTCCCTAACACGTTTTTGAATCAATGTTATAATTATATCAAGTTATAAATCTAACCTTACTCAAAAACACATTTATATTCCTTCCTACAAGCATAACAAATGAAATATGATTCAAAGTCATTACGATTTCATCAACACCAAATCAATTCCAAATGTCGTGTCGTAATCGGGACGTGTAAAGCGCCGCTGTTAAATCCCTCTTGATAGATGGCTTTTTTCGCTGAGTGAACGATCGTGATGTTCACAACTTTATATTCTTTGGAAATTCCTTTTTACAATACGTGCGAAATGCGCTTTTTCGCTTGAGTTGCGCTTTTTTCGCTTGGGTTACGCTTTTATCGCTTGAGTTGCGCTGTTTTCGCTTGCCGCATAAAATGTAACGATACCAATGAAACACAATAAAAGGTTTAATAAAACTGCTTTAGAGTGTATTTTATTAATAAAGGGAAAGCCTGGAGCAACTACATTATATTCCACAGCGTTATTTTTGATAATATTTATATTATATTCTTAGAGTAGATGTAAAAGCACAGCTTTGAATAGAAATTTTCTAGAAAGCTTAATATATTGCGTGGTTTTATTGGCATACAAAGTCCTCCTTATTAATATTATAAGTATATCATAGGTATTTTTATAGAATGTAAATAGTACTATATAAAAAATACACTGCTTTTGTGAATATAATTAAAATAAGAAATTAGTGTATCAGTCTTAATAACAATATTAATTACTTAAAACCATTTTGCAAAAAAAAAAAGGCAAAATGGATTTTTTTTCGAAAAATTTGGTTGTCAGTTCTAAACTTGTGTATTTTTAATGTATTTACAACGATTACTGCAGTATTTGGGATCCCATTTGCATTTTTATTCTTTCATTGAGTAAAGATAGTCCTTGCGGTGGTCCCATAATGAAAAAAGTCCTTATTTTTTTTTAATATTTAAACACAAGGTATGATAAATAACATGGATTTACACGAAATATTCGCTAGAATAGGCTTAGTGTATATTTTTTAAAACAGAGCTTTATTACTTGGCAATAAAATACATACGATATAGCTGTTTATTACCACGATCCTAAACAATTATTATGTTACAGCACAGCCAAAATGTTAGGCGAAACAAAGGCCGCAAAAACAGAATTTAACAAAAGCCGAAAACGAAATGTGCTTTTTATTCGTATTTGGATCACGTATCAGTCATTGAAAGAGTTTGTATTTACATTGTGCTATTTTCAGTACAAAATACAAAAATATGAAACGATTTTATACAATGTTTTTTAAAGGTAAAGTGGCTCCACTGCACTTGATGTTTTTTTTTATTTGAATGTCGAGACGAGCTTGCCGTTCGTCTGATGGTAAGCGATACGACCGCCTATAAACAGTAGAAACACCATCCAACACCTTAAATTATACATTATTGTTTGGTATTCTACTGCGCTCGCCATCCTGAGACATGTTAACTCTTATTATGTCCAGTAGTTACACTGGCTATAATATCCTTCAAACTGGAACACAACAGTGACTACACACTGTTTCTTGACGGCAGAAATAGACATTGTGGTTGTACCTATCCAGGCGGATTCTCACATATGAGAGACCTACCACCAGTAAAACGATGTTAAATAAAATGGCGTCATAGAGTATCCACTGACGAGATATGATTATCTCTCGGTATAGGACATAATTATGCCGGCTCATTCGAAATCACATATATTGTATTTATACAAAGGACATGTCCGCTTTTTATATGGTTCTTTATTTCCAACAAATTCCGAACAACCTCAAACTTATAATAATTAAGTGGCAAAACTGTGGAGCATGGAATTATTAACATAATAATTTTAGAGCCCTCCTTTTATAAGAGAAATATCGTGGCGATATAACTCATAAAATTAATTTCATTCATTCGTTTAAAAAGGTGGAATAGACAACTACCTAGAATTATGATTTTTTTAACAGAAGTAGCTACTAAGGAAAATTAAAAAAAAATCTTTCTCGGTTGTTCTCAGAGATAAATAATAAATTGAGCAAATAAATTATATTTTTGATAACTTTACTTTATTAGGGAGTGATACATTTATATTTCAAAAACTTTCATTGCGTTAATATTTAAGTAAAATAAAATTACAAAAATCTTAAAATCGGAACACTTTAAAATTAAATAATTTATTTTAATACGTTTTTAAGAGTTCTAACCAAATACATACAAATTATCTTGTTTAGAATTTCTATCGAATAAAGACCGTGTTTGGACGTTTCTCTCCTTAGATATTTTCTGTCTTACTTATAACAATTTCACAAAGCTATGCTTAGATAAAACACAAATTTACTCGATCAGCTGTAAATCAAAACCGGCCATCTTGCCTCTTAATAAGATTTAAACTAGGAAACCAGTGGTTTTTTGACAGCTATTTAAGCAATTAACCACCTCTTAACGCTAAAACAAGTTTATAAGTTAGACTGTATATTTAAAATTCCTACGTATGCTATAGGTATATTCATGGCATAAGAATACGGGAATATACCCCGAGTGAGGAATTACGACACATTTTCTTGGAGCTTATAGCTCGAAATAAGGTGCAATATACAGCTAAAGAACGTTATGGGCAAGGCGCTTCAAATATATATGAAAATGTGATCTAAAGAGGATTTATAATACTCGGATACTCGCAGTTCGGCTCGCGTGAAACCCCTTTTTGAATAGTAATCCCACTGTCTAAGTAAGTTTAAGTAAAAGGGATGAAAATTATATAGAGAACTATAAAAAATATATTCAAAGCATATTATGCTCTATTTACATGCAAAATATCATGTGTGGTACTAGTGGCGGAGGTGGATTTTTTTCGAAAAAGAACCCAACACTTATAGATACTAATAATATGCATAAATGAGGTCGGAAAATAGTTCTAATCGCAGGAATCGGTTATATGAACCCTACGCCACTGGTAGTGAGTGACAACTTTTACTTGAAAAAACAAAAATATTATTCATTATTATTATATATTTCTTTTTTTTTCCTTTGTAGTCGACACCCCTCTATTATATCACACATCTTGACCATTCCATTCTCAGGTTGTCTCGAAGAAATCGCAGAATGCGATAAGACCGCCAATTGTATTATACAATAAAGTGTAATAAATAAATAAGTATGTGACTTATAGCTTGACTAGGAAAACAAATAACTTGCATAAAGGGTGCCACTTTCGCTTCTTCGTTTTCAACTTATCGTTGTCAATACAAGAAATCAATTCCATATTTTGCTACATCATGTTTATATTTTCCGAGTCAGACATTAAATAAGTAATTACAGGATAATTAGCAAATACAACCCTTAAATCAACAAGGTAAATGTACAAATAAGAGTTTTCATGCAAATGTGTTGCTCAAAATATATTTTCCTTAATTTTATTTGAATTACGATGGCCCTTAAATGTTTTTTATGTTTAACTTAAGCGACTTGAGATGATTTGAATTTAAATTTATAGTTCCGATTTATGCATGTAACTTAACCAACATGCTATATTTATGCTATGTTATTTTTAGTATTTTTTTTCTTTTTTCATATATTTTTTTGGTTCATCTCTGCTTCGACTTAAGGTTGACTGGTAGAGAAAGCCTTAGGCTGTAAGTCCGCCTTTATACATTTATTTATAGAAAGTGTATAAAATAATATTTTCACAATTTATTGTTGATGGTAAAATAATATAACATGTATTTTGACTGCCTCGGTGGCGTAGTTGTACTGCATGCGCGGTACGACAGCGCTCTGAGGTCCTGGGTTCGAATCCCGGGTCGGGCCCGATATGGCGATAGGCTCGCCCCCTATCACATCATGGGACGGAACACACTTGGCGAAAAGTGGGTGCCCTGGTTGCGCCTCTGCATACCCCTTCGGGGATAAATGCGTGATATTGTGTGTGTGTGTGTGTGTATGCGTTCGGATAGCGACCACCGCACACAAGGCGTAAACCCGCCATAATGGCCCACGTAAGTGTACCGCATTTCAGAATCAGCCTGTAATCCAAACAGGCCGGCATAATTTGTTTTCATTGGCGAGGGATAATCAGCTATAGTCAATCGATACTCTATGATCTCTCGCCAATTAGTGCTCTAGACGCCACTTAACGTACCAGGTGCACTGGAGTCATTTTCACGTGGCCTTAAAAAGAACTTTAGACGTTACAGTATTGGCATTTAAAGACAAAATAACTCTGGTTGTCGAGGGATTGTGAACTCTATTCACTCCTCCCGCATGTATATCGAATTTAGTTGGAGAAATACAATTTGCCCCGGATCGAGATCGGCTTTTATCCGTAACAGTTATGAAAACAAAACATACCTAACCGCACATGAATGAGGGTGGATTTTCTATTGCCAGGCTTTTACCTGTGACTGCGCTTGCATTTCTCAGACATTTTCCGTAATAAAAGTAAAATAAACGAAGAATATAACCTAATATAACTTAACATGTTATTCACCAATAGTGTATATTGTATAGGGTAATTTTGACATTGCGTTAATAAATGAAATCACTTACTCGTCTTGCCTTCTTAATAGAAGGTGCCTAATACAATGCTAATGCATTGTGCCAAAATTCAGCCATGAATAACGAATATTTTCACTAAAATAATTTTCATATCTTTTGATAATTTTATAATTTGGTGGGAATATGGCGTGTGCGTGTGTATTTCTGACTGAAAATGTGATGTTGCAACTGCAATGAATTCTTTTAGAGTAGTAGTAGTATTGGCATAAGGGGATATGAATTAAAATTGTTTTTTAATTTTGTTCGAAACTTACAGTCTTACATTTTACATCTAGCGTTCGAGTAACTTAATATAAAATGTTTTTTTTTTTCAAGAAGATAAGTATGTGGTTGGTTAGTAATTCAATGTCAAAATGACCCATTATATTTAACACAATTTGTTGAATCGTTAAACATCCAGATATTTAACTTTTAAATATATCTTTATAATAGAGACCTAAAAAATGTATAAGCAATTATGAAACTTCCATAAAACCTTCCATGAACCTGCAAATATTTCTTTAAGAGAAAAAATTGCTTGTAATGAAAGCGCGGCTGAAGTCTGTTGACTGATCGTCAAACTGTCATGGTATGAACGATAACTTTGTTTGTGAGGTTCGCGTGGGTTTGCGTTTGTGAGATGTTTATTCTCTTAGATATAATATATACCTTTTGTAATTAGTAAATTATAAAATGAACTATAACGTAAACTCAATATTATTTTACAATTACGAAAAAAAGTGTTCTTAATTTTAAAAAACACATTATAATATATTTAATTTACTTAGTTAAATATAATTCATTTATAATTTAATTAACTTAATACTGTAAAACGAACTGTGTTTAAAATTGTTTTATAATCTAATTAAACGATAGCACCTGGCTTAATTTAAATATAAAAAAAAAAAAAATACAAAGAGCTATTATCCCTCGCGTATTGTAATTAAACAGTTACAAATAAAAATGTAAATATAATAATAATAATATTGCACGCAAGGTAAACAACCCTAATCCATAATCCTTCGCCTTTAATCCTCTTAGGGCGGCCTTACACTTAAACCCGAAACAAATGTTTACGGCCCATGCTAGGAATTTCGCCAAAAGTGATATGCAATTATCACCCTTAAATTTTGCCAGTCTGTTGTAATTGTGATTTCGAATTTTAATCCATATATATTTTTTTATTCAACTGAATGACGGGTCAGGCTTACGACTTAAATGTGAGAGACACGACCTAAATACCTTTCCATTCATTCATTCATTCATTGAACAACCCTGCGTGCCATCTCGCCGCTGTCACACTGAGATAGTGTTAAGGCTCATAATGGCGAGTAATTACCCAAGCTATAATGTTCTTCAAACTCCTCAGGTTAAACAAATAATCAAGAGTGAATTGTGAGTGGTCGGTCAAGTGAAAATTGCACTCTTCTATGGCGAACTTCGTACTGCAAACACCAATTCAATTAGCAGACAGATTATCATATTTTAATATTGAGTGATTTGATTCATTAATCCATCAATCCATACACGGCATAATAATCTGCCCTCATTTACACCAAATCCATTGATTGAGTGATGCCTGATTGAATTGACGATATACGATAAATACACAGATTAATAAATTATCCCACATCTCATTACTGGTGGTAGGTCTCTCATAAGTGAGAGTCCGCCTGGGTAGGTTAGCAGCAGCCAAGCAGCAGTATGTAGTCACTGTTGTGTTCCGATTTGAAGGATATTGTAGCCAGTGTAACTACTGGACATAGTGAGACTTAATATCTCATGTCTCAGGATGGAGAGCGCAGTGGTATACCATACAATACTTTGTAGTTTAAGGTGTTGGATAGTGTTTGTACTGTTCATGACCGGTCGTATCGCTTACCATCAGGCGAACGGCAAGCTCGTCTCGTCATTCAAAGCAATTTAAAAAAAAATAGGTAGGTATTTTATGACTCCATTGCCATCTATACGGAAGCCTAAAAACTGACAATAATAAAACAATTCTATTACAACTGGTCTCGTAAATTCAAACTACAACGCCAACAGATAATATTTATTCCAAACAAAAAACAACGCGACTTTATTCCCCTTATCAGGGTCAAACGGAAAATACGTCATCTTGACAGAAAAATAGCTCAATCGAACTGTTCGGGATTCCGGACGGTAAATGGCAATTCGTGACACAATTTATCTCGATACCACGGTTGGTTATTGCAAAATATCTCTATTTTAATTCGATTTGTTTCCTGTCATTCGCTTTTGTCTGTTTTATCGATAAATTCCGGTAGAAGACCGGGATTATTGCTCAAAGGACAATAGATTCCGTCTTCCTGATTGAAATTCGTTAAATATTTGTGTTATATATTCCTCGCGAGTTTGCTTGTGTGAAAATCTTGCCATATGTAAAAGTACACGCTGGATGCAAGCCGCTTTTGACAGGCCTAGGTTCAGCAGTGAACCTTATGTGGATGATGATTATGATTATATAAAAGCACAATGTTTGCTGTTCCTGCATAAGAATAACCTATCCGTGTGTCATTTCATTGAACTCTGTTCAGAAATTTCAGCATTTACTTCAAGCAAACATCTTCAATAACTTTTACATTGCCAATATTAATTTAAAAATATAATTCTATTATGTATAAAGACTATGCCAAAATTTAATGTCGTTTTTTATTACTAAATTTAAACAACTTATGAAGGCCCTAATTTTAATCCAAATTAATAATCTTCGGTTAAATAATTCCAACCCCAACTAATATTTTCACGCTAATCAAATTTTATCCCGAAGTTAATGAAAATAACGTTTATTTTTATCCGGTGTAAAATTTAAGAGCGTCGATATTTAACCCCGCTTTGGTTCACCCTTTAAAACTTTTTCGTCTTATTCCCTCGATCAGGAATGATTAAACTTTTCTCAAGTAATTAAAAGACAAGCGAATTTTGCAACTTTCGGTTAATGAATGAAAAACATGAATGAAAATTCAATTACACGAATCTCATTTTATTTGTGTCTTGAAAGTTGTGAAATCGTTACGACTGGTTCCAACTCTGTATAATGATCGCGATTTGAAGTTTTGCTACATTTAGTTAAAGCAGTTCTTCGATGACTGATGTAATATTATATATATCGGCGCAACGACCAGTTAATTAAGTTATTTAGATAAGTTTTTGCATGAAATTAGTTGAAAGTAAAATTGTAATCATCAATTGATTGTTAGAAATTAATACAACGCATGTAAACAATAAAATTAATAGATTTTTGTAAACACAACCCCACTCCAGAGTTTGGTATAAATACAAGTAACAATTATGGCATCGGGCATTCCAACTCTAGCAATCGAATGAAGCAGAGCTCCTATTTATTTGAATAAAAAGTGTTATACCTGAAGTTATAGTTTAAATTTATTATTAAAATGGAAAATGAGAATAACAATGTACAGAATGACGTCAGCATTGCTGATGTCATCATTTTTAAAAACAACCGGGAGTCAGACCCTCCATCATATATAATAATATCAGCCGTGTATTATATACTTGCCCACTGCTGAGCACGGGCCTCCTCTACTACTGAGAGGGATTAGGCCTTAGTCCACCACGCTGGCCTAGTGCGGATTGGTAGACTTCACACACCTTCGAAATCCCTATGGAGAACTTCTCATCGATGTGCAGGTTTCCTCACGATGTTTTCCTTCACCGTTAAAGCGAACGATAAGCGATACTATACATAAACTGTTCATAGAAATCTTCAAATGCTATTTTACTGTCGGTAATTGTTAAAAATCTTGATAATAGCATAATTAAACACTAACGAACTTGCCAACATGTTTATTATCACAATTACTTATTTTTGTTTAAAGCTTGCATGAAAGGAACCAAATTAAATTTCTGCAGGCTTTCATGAACGTGAAATGTTCTTTTACGTTAAAATTCGTTGTAATGCCCTTCCCTCGGAATAATAAATCATCATTCAATATCAGTTAAGTAATCAAATGTTCATTGTTATAACGAATGGAAAATAAATTATCGGTTTTTTAAATAATAATCGATTTAAATAACTAGACGAAAATACATTATTATTTAAAAATTAAATCAATGTTTCTGAATATATGTAATCATCATCATCTTTCAGGCCTAAACCCGCCAGAGCATCACATTTGCGAAATATATTCAAAAAAGTAAAAGAATAATTACATGCATAATTTTTCCACACCTGACGTAACATTATACGAAAATGCGCGCCATGTTGAAACTGATGGAAACAACGGCCACATAATAGCCAATATTGAATTAACGAGGATATAACACCTTCATCTAAAAGATAAAGCTCATACAACGTCCATTAGGGCCTTATTTCAACCCAGTTTTTTCAAACGACTCATTTAATAGGTGTAAATAAGCGAATTTTGCTTGGCAGCGCCACATTGCCCCGGCTTTTTCCTGTCCCCATAAAATATATCTTGGTCTATAACTCAATTTTTTGGTCGAACAGTGACATGTAGGCTTGCGTGAAGTCAACGAACCGGTAAACAACTTTAGCTCGTTTTACGGCGCTGTAGAGTTTACATTGGTGTGGCGTAGTAGATTGGATATAAAATTTGGCTGTAAGTACGTTTCTCTAATGCCTTTTGTCCCTCCATAGAGTTAGGCCAGCGATTTGCAAACTACTTTTTTCGTGTCAGGAAGTTTTCTCGTTCGGAAAATTCCTTTAGTTTATTTGTTTTCTTTTTCATTGGAAGTAAGTACGCAGTTTTCTCCGATCACTTCACCTCATTCGAATTGATAAAGTGAGCGTAAGAACGGAAAATTTTGGCCATGAAATACGTTATTGCTTATTTTCGTTAAACACAGAAGTCGTATAAATGTAACGGATCGAAAATTGTTATTGCTTTACCGTGCGTCTGTTGTCACTGTGAAAGAATCATTATGGCGTTCAATATCTATGCGAAGTGCTATTCGCTATTCCTATTTAGTATCGGCCCGGAGTCAGGATTTGTGACCGATATCGTGATAGATTGGCCCCCTATCACATCACGAACGAAATACAGGACGGAAAGTGGGTGCACTAGTTCGCATCTGCCAAACCCTTCGGGGATATCAGGCATGACTACTCATGCCTCATGGTGTTCATCATCTATATTACACCTACCAGTTACACAGATATAGTATTGCTCTATATATTAATTATATTTAGTACCAGCAACCAGCCCCAGCCTCATACAGGTAGCTCATTATTTAGTCAGGCAACTTCTGATGGTCTGTTGCTACCAAACTTCACGGATCACTAGCTGGACTTATCTGAAGATTAATTAAAATATTTATTAAAATCTTCAGCCATTTTGGAGTCCTCAGGTAGTATACATACCCACATTTATTGTATATATAGGTAGATGAGTATAGTTAAAGCGGGTGTAACTATTAATTATCGAACACTAAGCTCATTCTAGGTGTCAACACAAAAGATTCCCACTTGAGTAAATAAACATTAGTTCAAATATAATCTTTGGAAAGACTGGATTATCGAATCAGGAAGACTGGTAAAAGCAAGTATTTAATAGCGACAAAAGGGAAAAGGCAAATCATCTTAAGGTCAAAGAGTACGTGAAAGATATCAAATTAAATTCCGAAGCGTCGCAAATCATTGCTTTTGTCGCATTTCCTTGGGACTCGGCTCAAATATCTGAAAAGGATTCTGATTGATCAGCTGCAGATGCGAATATTTGATAAAGATGGGGAATAGGATGATATCTATGTAATAGACATACTGGGCCTTACGTTACTAGTGAGAACATGTTACTAAAACAACCGGGGCGGTTTTGGTGAAAGTGTATTACCAGAATTCTTTTTTCCTATAAATATACTTGGTTAGGTAGTAAGTCTCTCGTATGCAATAGTTAGTTGTTATCACCTATTTCTCTTATCAAATACACAAGTACTGTTGTTGTAGATAGTGAAATTACTGAACATAATGAGACTTCTTATCTATTAAGGTGACAAGCGCAATATAGTGCTATTTCTAGAACCAATTAGCGTTTCAAATGTATGTGAGCAGAATCCATCGCCTCGTTTCGTTATTGTATAGTTTAAAATAAAAGACGAATAATTAAATGATTACCTCTGCTCGTTACCAACATCACACAACGTAACAGCGATAATTGTGCACGGGATTGTGGTATCATTCACGTCAGACTGGCCTATTTATGCTGCAGAGTAAACAGCGCGTCATATAAATTCCAATATTTTATATGGCTAATTGGTGGACCAATATTTATTTTGGAAACCGCCACTGATGAAATGTTTTCATTTGACGTTGTTTAACATCATCGTGAACATTTTCGGTTTAATGACGTTAACTTAGTTCTAGTGGTGGCGGATATGGGCTGGTGACTAGAAGGGTCTGATTTTGATTTCCAGGTCGGACCATCTTGGAATTTTCTAACAACTTTTCCTGAACTGGCCTTCCTGGAGGTGATAATGCCTCAGAGATGTTTGTACCACCAATGCCATATCAGAATGGAATGGACAGACAAAACATAATGCTGAAAGTCATTAATTCAGCAAAGTTTTAACCCTATTTATCTCATCACCATAAACAATCGACTCAGCAAAACGTTAACGAAATAACGAAGTGTAAAAATCATGATTAGTGAAACGGCAACCATTAATTCCGTAGGGGATTTTATCAGATTAGCATTTTTCCGACTCGCACGCTCACTCAACAATTTGTCTTTACCACGCTGATGTGGGTGGTTTAGCTTAATTTTATACAGGATCCTCGACTCGGCAGAAAGTTCCCAAATTACACGCGGAATATTCAATGGAAATTTGAGTGAATTGCTGTGTTTAATGTTTCTAGGGTGTTGTTTTATTTTTAGGAGACTATCCTTGATGTTAAAACGCCTCCTTAGATCATGATTTTGTCACCCGCATTGCTATGGAGGGAAGTGGACAATTAATATTTCCAACTCCTCCCTATTTGATTAATTTCGTTGCGGAATATTGACATAATATTAGTTTTCCCTGAGACTCGACGAGCTTCACTGCTCGGTGTCATAAAATGCGTGCCACTGCTGATCCTGGCTTACAGGAGTTGTAGTGGTGGGTGCGAGGGCGGGAAAGTCTTCTTCTTTCTTTAAGGAGACTATTAGTTAATGATGATGCATTTATGAAATACGCGCATAGATATATTAATTTAAAAAATTTATCAGCAAAATCCTATTGGGTGATATCTTTACTTAGGTATACTAATGCACGCAAAATACTCAATGTACGCCTCCCATTCTCATTTGATTTTGGTTTTGAATGACCTCTTCTACATTATTAGAAAGTGGTCTAAATAAAATAAATGTACAATATATACTTCATAAAACATTTTCATCAACAATATTCGATGCTTCAAGTTCCTTGATAAACGCATGCTTAACAAAAAGACATCAGCCTCAAAATTTTAATAAGTCTTGCAAACTCTCGCAGAATAATTTATGAAGATAAGAGCTTCGTGTTTTTATTTTCTCTCATCAACTCAAAGGGAGGTAAAATACAGGTGCATAAAGTTAAGACAATTACAGTAAGTCAGAGGAAAGTTGGCGTGCAGTAATTGTGAATGATGTTTGCTATTGCAGCGAGATAGTCTGCGAAATGAAACATTTAACGCTAACACCGGACAAGTGCCAGTTACACTCGCAATGAGGGTTCCGTACAGGCTTCTCGGTCAGAGGGTCTACGTCGAAAAACGAACGTCGAAACGTTGGTCCGAAACGAAGAAACGACGAACTTCGTATTTAACTCTACTACCAAAATAATTCGGATCCGTCACAGTTCTGTAGCTTAACTTAGCGGTAGGATCAATTATCCGTTTTTTTTTTTGTTTAAAAAAGCAATGGAATTTTATCCTCGCAGATTGGTTTTATTTAAAAAAAAGGGATGGCAAAACCCTCTAAGTTCCTTCAAATTCCATGTCTGAAATATTTCAATGAACGGATCGGATCCGTCGTCGAATCCGTCATTGGATCCGTAACACTTCGTAGTAACAAAACATCTGATCCGAAACTGCGGATTTCGTTTTTTGAAGTAGACCCTAAGGTATCATCATCATTATCAGCCACTGGATGTCCATTGCCGAACATGGGCTTCCGAAGATTTCCAGATCGACCTATTGCATAAGGTAAGATATATAAGTATATATTTACGGTTACCAGATATTTTCCTTTATGTGTGTTATAAGACATTGCTTCTTGCTTAATTTTATGATTCTAGGTTACCGGAAAGTACCTTATAAGTATTAATCAATTCTTTTGACCACATTGAGTTACCACTTTAATATTTTCACAGTTGAAAGAGAGCGTACACCCGAGTATTTCACAAAGGTTTCGACTTAATACTCTAGGTATGTGTTCTTCAAATATGGAAATATGGAAGAGGCCTTTGGGTATATAAAGGCTAAAGAAGAGAAGAATAGAATGCATCCTTCATAACCAAGGTCTTGAGAGACAGACAGACAAGGTGACCCTATAAGGGTTGCTTTTAAAGTATGGAACCCTGAAAAGAAGATAAATTGGTTAAGCCCCTTGACGGAAAGGCCGACGGCTCTATTAATTTTTATAACCTACTTTTTGTGAGCGAGAAACCATTAGGCTTTCGGGCATCCTCAGTTGCGTTTCTTTAATTCCGTCGTTTGCTTTCGCGATAAACTGACTTGTTAGTTATAAATTGTCTCTTTTTATTGACTATACTGTATGTTTATTTTGATTTTATGCAAGACAGATACGCCATGTGGAAAAATATTTTCATCCCCTGAATTTATTTTAGAAGTAATTAATTAATTACGACGTATTTAGTGACAAACCACAACCTAAACTGTTTCATTTTAAAAAAATACATAAACAATAAGATACACTATAATATGAAAACATAGACTAAGTTATAGTGCATAAAACATTGTTGATATAATTACAACAAGAAGCACTTTCTAAGTATTTTAGAGCAGTGGCAGCCCTATACGACTCGAGATCCCAGGCGAAAGAAAAAAAAACACGCGCGGCCTCAGGCGGAGCAAACAAAGTTCTCCGTTTTAACAGTACTTATCGTCGGTGAAATCGTAAATAAGGTCCTCTAAGGCACCACGTGAGGCCCCTGTAAGCGCGAGGCCCCGGGCAGACGCCCGGTCCACCTCCCCTTAGGCGGCCTCTGTTTTAGAATAAGTAAACGTCATTAATAATAATTTCGATTTCGTTTCAATTGACTAAAATTTGCACGATTTCAAGTATTCTATAGATAAACATTTGAACATTCCAAAGTTAAAAAAAGAATTGTCAGTGTTTTCCAATCTAAATTTCAATTTCGAATATCAGACTGGCTGAATAAACGCCCCCGACGACTGCGTTAAATTCTCATTAGATTGTTCAATTCACTTAAATTGTTTCTATTGCCCTGTAAGTGAAATTCTAACATTTAAATCAATGGAGGTCGCTAGTTTAATTAGATTCTTGATATTGTCTGGATTTGCCTTTCTCGATGTGGTTATCGATTAAGGTTTAATCGAGGACGTTTACATCCCATCCCTAGACTTTGTTTTTGTATTAATGTGATCTTATATGCTGTTTAGTTTAATCGAAATAAATGGGAATTTCGATCACCTGTGAAAAAGTTTTACAAAATGTTTATGTAATTTTATTTCTAATTATACGTACTTATGTACTAAAATCCTATGGATCAAAATGAAAACTTATTAAAATATATACCATAGATATTTTTTCAAACATAAAACTTAGCATAACGTAATTAAATTATTTATCCATTTTATGGTTTAAGTCACTAATCAATATTTTTATAAAACGAGATCTCAAAGCCTTAGATATCTCATTTACTTCTATAATTTAATTGAAATTAAGTACTCAAGGTTTATATATTTACTATTGCGCTTTGCTGAGAATATTAATTAAGCAAATTATAGTGAACTGGCTTTGTACTACATAAACTTTAACTGTGAAAGTTTCGGATGCGAAATTAGGACTAGTGTTAACGGCAGGGAAATTAACACGCTCTGTGTTTCGCACCATATCTCATTGTTTGAAGTTTAGAAATTATGATGTTCCTCATCATCAGCTTGAGACAATTATGGTGTTCCTCATCATCAGCTGTGGGATATCTATTGCTGAAGATGGGCCTCCGCTAAAAAATTCCAGATCTACTTATTGGAAGCGGCCTGTCAAATAAATGTTGTCACTTATGTTCTGAATGCAAAGATAATATTCCTTTTTCTGGTGCAATATTATTCCTTCTTTTCACGTTTTGCCGTAAAATTTTATGTGAAATATATGTCATAGTTTTTTTATACGAGTTACTTACTCATGTTCTGCGTGCAAAGGTGATAATATTCCTTCTTTTCACGTTTTATCGTAAAATTGTATGTGAATTATATGTCATATTTCATACAAGCACGGTAGACTTTCATAATAATACTTCACCATTTTTAGATGCACCTACCTTGTTTATCTCTGCACCACCCTAAAGCCGACTGGTAGAAAAGCCTCTGGCATTAAGTCCCCGTATATACTTATCTATACTATTATATAAAGCTGAAGAGTTTGTTTGTTTGTTTGTTCGTTTGTTTGTTTGTTTGTTTGTTTGTTTGTTTGTTTGTTTGTTTGAACGCGCTAATCTCAGGAACTACCGGTCCAAACTGAAAAATTATTTTTGCGTTGGATAGCCCTTTGTTCGTGGAGTGCTATAGGCTATATATCATCACGCTATACCCAATAGGAGCGGGGCAGTAATGGCTAATCTCAGGAACTACCGGTCCAAACTGAAAAATTCTTTTTGCGTTGGATAGCCCTTTGTTCGTGGAGTGCTATAGGCTATATATCATCACGCTATACCCAATAGGAGCGGGGCAGTAATGGCTAATCTCAGGAACTACCGGTCCAAACTGAAAAATCTTTTTGCGTTGGATAGCCCTTTATTCGTGGAGTGCTATAGGCTATATATCATCATGCTATGACCAATAGGAGCGGAGCAGTAATGAAACATGTTGCAAAATCGGGGAAAATTATGAGTTTTGAGAGCTTCCGTTGCCTGCGCTGCGTAAACGGTTAAAGTTATGCAACAATGATGTATGACGGGATTGTTTCACTTAAAAGTTCTAAATAATATAACAAAAGTCCCCCGCTGCATCTGTCTGCCTTAACGTGTTAAACTCAAAAACTACCTAACGTATTAAGATGAAATTTGGTATGGAGACAGTTTGAGACCCTGGGAAGAACATAGGCTCCCGGAAAACTACTATTTTTATAACGAAAAACTTTAGCCTGAAAAACTTTATAACGCGGGCGGAGCCGCGAGCAAAAGCTAGTGTGTATATAAAGTGTATAAATAAATAAATAATAAAATGTCCCTACTGCACCTGGTACGACAGGAATCGCACCACAAATATCTGAAGTATGTAAATACATTTAAAAAATACATAGACACGAAACAAGAACCTTTTTAAATTCAATTAAAAATAAAACATACCAAAAAGCATTTAAAACTGCAAATATAGAAAAGTTAATGCTCAATCGACCCATTAAAGGTACCTTTTAGCAAATCAGTTTCCCCAAAAGTCGGCCATTTTGATCTTTTATACGAATCGGATTTTAATTGAAAAACTTGCGCAAGGGTACAAGAGTTTGAGGCAGAAGTTTGTGAAACGGAACCAGGCACGAGCGAAGACAGATTTTCAAAACTGACTTCAACACGTCAATTATGTATTGAAAACTTTTAACTCGCTAAAATGTTGCGAAGAGGTTGAAGTTGATAGTTTGATAACTGATGGACTGCTCGTAAAGTGTACAGAAAATGTATAGAAATAAATACGTTCAAAATATGTTAATATTGACATTAGATTGGATTGCAATACAACCAAAACATGATTTTAGATGTGTCAAGTCTTCGTCAAGATTTTATCATAAGGATCGGAGAAATCTGAGGGTCTACTTCGAAAAACGAACGTCGAAACGTCAGTCCGAAACGAAGAAATGACGAACTTTGAATCTAACTGTACTACAAAATTACTTCGGATCCATCTCCGTTCTGTAGCTTACTTTAGTGGTAGGATCAATACCCCGATTTTTTTTTTGAAGGAAGCAGTGTTACTTTATCCTCGCAGATAGTTTTAAAAAGTATAACTCTAAGTTCTTACAAATTCCATGTCTGAAATATTGCGATGAACGGACCGGATCCGTCGTCGAATCCGTCATCGGATCCGTAACACTTCGTAGTATCAAAACGTGTGATCCGTCATCCGAAACTACGAATTTCGTTTATCGAAGTAAACCCTCTGGTACAGGTCGATATTTTCTTCATTACCAATTGATCTAAATTCCTGTACAACACGGACTCTCATAAATACTCCTATCGGTAACATCCATTCGAACAATCCTTTTTTTATATCAGCCTACAAATATTGACAATTTCAACTACGCAATATCCGAAACTAAAGCTATTCGAGGCATTTATTGTTTTTGTGATTGACAACGGTATTTATTGCACAGATCTCTGGAATGCCGAATTTATCAAACGGTCAGTGTATCGAACTGTATTCCATCAATAATAAAGGTTAGAATGGATTTTCTTCCTGCTAAATTATGGAATTATGCAAAGTCACGCTCTTTTATGGGCACAACCTCACGTTCAATATGATAGATGTGAACCAATTTTGATGCAGTAACCATTCGAGGGTACCTTGTCTGTTAATCAATTGTAATATTGTTACGATAAAATTTTTGTGAGGGTATTTGTAACACTTTTGCTGTAAAAACACTGAGCGTCCGAAAGACCGAGGTCAAATAATAAGAATAATCTTTTAAATTCAAAATTTACTAATATCATGTAAGTTATGATACATGCTGTAGTTTACTGTAAGTAGAGAAATACAGCTATCTTCTGCCGTCATACTGCTATATGTGAAAATAATGTAATGTGTGTTCTCTGTTGTAAACTCTCAAAATAAATAACTTCGTTTACACTCCTTTCGACAGCGCGAAATGGAGAGGACCGCGCTGTCCTTACAGACCCAGAGGGCCATATAACTCTGGCTATTCGTAATAAGCGCGAGCATCTAAAGCTCATACACTCAACAAGACCGCAGTTCCGTCTTCACCGTCGAGAACCTCGCCATTCCCCGCCCCGTCGACCCTACTGACAGTTGCGGCCCGCGTGCCGACACTAGGTAGCCTATATGTCGTTTTACGTGCTCCGCGAACACCCATCGCTGATATCCTATCCCAGTGATCGTCCTGAGCCGAGGTTCGTAACCGGTGCGTTGCTCCCAGCATGGTCACTTAATTTCCAATGGTTTCAAGTGCCTAAAGCATTCACCCAAAAGTCCGGTATATTATATAAGCCGGCCCTGCCAGGCTAATAAATGTAGTCTAGAGGTTCGTAACCGGTGCGTTGTCCTCACCATAGTCACTAATTTTCAATGGTTTCAAGCGCCTAAAGCACTCACCCAAAGTCCGGTGTATTTTTATAAGCAGGCCCTGCCAGGCTAATAAATGTAGTCTGGAGGTTTGTAACCAGTGCGTTGCTCTCAGCATGGTCACTTAATTTCCAATGGTTTCAAGTGCCTAAAGCATTCACCCAAAAGTCCGGTGTATTTTTATAAGCAGGCCCTGCCAGGCTCATAAATGTAGCCTGGAGGTTCGTAACCGGTTCGTTGCTCTCAGAATGGTCACTTAATTTTCCATGGTTTCGATTGCCTAAAGCACTCACCCAAAGTCCGATGTATTTGTATAAGCCGGATTGAGCTAATAAACTTAGTCAGGTAAAGAATAGACCAAGGCAGTTGGTCATTGATTTGTATCGGTCGGTTGGTTGTGTGTTTCTGAAAGTATTTCTGTAGTCTTTGACAGTTTTTTTAATCAAAATCACTTCAGTTTCTAACAATACCATTTGATGTACTCAGTAGCTAATACATGTGTATTTAAATATGTCTTCTTACAAGCTTTTGTACTTACTATGAGAAAAAAAATATTCTCGGCGCTCATAATTCTATAAAAAGATTTGTTTTTGACATAAAACATGTATATTTAATTTTTGCAGTACTCAACTGAAAAAGTTTTGATGAGTTTCCACTGAAATACAGAATTTTTAAAGTATTGAATATAACTTTTTTAATGTAATTCCAACTCGTTGACAATGTAGCAAAAAGGTTTTTAGAATGCGCAAAAAAATGAAATACTTTCGCTAGTAAATTTTATTATATTGACCTTTTAACGTATAATGTATCGGGGATTTAAAAAAATCATAAAATATTATATACTAATAACTATTGACGTATATTCTATAGACACGAACGTCCATATAAACTATTTGTTCAAAATCTGAACTAAAATGGCAACTAACACATCACTGTTATAACCTATTTATTCACTTGAACACCAAATAATTTTATTTATTTCACTAATATTTTTATTCATATCCAGGTATACATTTAGACTCGATTTTTTGTACTATCAGCGTCACTCCGTACGCTGTCAATGTTAAAATCATACTAAAGTCAGGTGTACGGATTGCAATACAGTTGAGTCGAACACAATGGGTCCACGGAACGCCAGATCTAGTACCTAGTACATATATATTGATGCTAATAACTAGTTCTTTTACCGATTCCTGTATTATTATCCTACTACTGCTAAATGACCTAGTTATGCAAGCTTCCCACAATAATTTATTTCATCCTCAAAACTCATAAATATTCGAACACACGATACTTTAAACGGCAAAAATGCATTCATTAAAGAGCAACTTGAGCGCGTGATCTCATTTTTGGTAGTCCCAGTCCTCACTTTGATAACGATGCATCAAATCGTACCCTATTTGATATCGACCGAATCTTTATATAACATCATAATACCCTAGCTAGTAGAATTCAATAACTTAATAAATAATAATAATATCAGCCCCGTATTATATACTTGCCCACTGCTGAGCACCACATTAGTCCACCACGCTGGCCTAGTGCGGATTGGTAGACTTCACACACCTTCGAAATTCCTATAGAGAACTTCACAGATGTGCAGGTTTCCTCACGATGTTTTCCTTCACCGTTAAAGCGAACGATAAATTCACAAAGAAATAACCTATCTAAGAAAATTGAAATCAAATACTCCATCTAAAAAGCCACGTTTTGTGTTATTAAAGTCCAAAATGTCCCAACAAAAAGACGATTATAACTTTGGGAATGAAAATAATGTGCGTACTATCTAGAACCTTTAGTTGGGGTTGAAGGATAATATTTACTTACTGTCAACCCAGTACCCACATATTGTATTCCGTTTGTCACCAGCCTTGTGTACCTCTCCTTTGTTTCAATTTGCCCTCTCAATTACAGAATTAAGTGCTCAATTGTTATTTGATTTTGTACTGTATTTAATTATTAATGTGATCTTTTTTCCTTCCTTAAGATCGGAAAGGAAACAAATTAAATTTGAAAAATTTTATTTGAAATTCGAATCAAATTTCATTTGTAGAATGTACGATTTTGTTGGTTCTTTTTGCTGAAATTCAAATTTGGAATTCTGTGTAGTTAATATCAGAGAGATTTCTGTATTAGATCTCCATAGTTGAATTGCAAATATTATGTAATATTTGAATTATAATGTCAGAGATTTCACAACTTTAATAAAAGACATTGCTCCTACATACACTCACACGCCTCTATATTCAAAGGGGTAGGCAGAGGTGCAACTGGTGCGCCCATTTGTCGCCGTGCATATTCTGCCCCATGGTATGATGGGCATGGTTTACCACCATATCAGGCACGATCTAGATTTCGACGTAATACTGAGTAGAAAAACCCAATATCACTTTGTCCGACCCAGGCATCGAACCCGAGACCTCACTGCAGTCGTACCGTAATACAACAGACACCGGGACAGTCAGTGGCTTTTCGCCATTATTCTTTAAATGCACCTCTACAATGTTTTACACCTACCGTTAATTAGCTACCTTATAATAAACTATTAAAATATTAATGACTTCATCCAGTAAACCATCAGCCAACCACACACAATTTCCATACTTTATACTTCACTGTCGAATTAAATTAAATTTTTAAATTCAACCTAAAATATTGTTGAAATAAAAGCTATATTTAAAGGCCTGGTCGTGTAATGGATTGGCAGCGAGGAAATTGCATTCAACGTCGAGAACAACAGCCCTGTTCGATATTCTCTTAGAACCAATGGGTACAAATAATTTGATGACCTTGATAGAATCCAGTATTGGAAGACTATTGGTTAATTTATCCTTTTGGATTGCTTTGAAACATCTGTGACTATGGTAAACTATACAAAAAGCGGTAGTATTCTAAGTCAGAGTTTCAAGGTTCCATGTTGTAATAAATTAGGTTAAAGATATCTTGAATTGGAACACAAGAATATTAAAGCAATTAATAAAATACCATTAGTTTGATCAGCTTCAAAGAAAATACCATAGTTAATTCAGAGTCCAAACAGACTTCGTGGAATAGTATTTGAATTAACCACATTGCATAATGTCTGCCGAATTGCTAGATTTCGTTATTGGCTAGTTGAATGCTAAACGATATTAAAATGATAATTCCTAGTGTTCCAAATTTGAAATTAATTTTTTTAGATTTGAATGTATTTATTTCATTTAAGAAAAAAAAAGGAATACCTTATTTTTATAGTAATTTTTCTTGTAAATTAAGAATGTTATTGCAGGTTATTTCCTTTGCCATCTTATGTATTAATAAATTTATGTAAAGCAATACATAATGGACCCGCCAATTTTACGCAGGTAAGTTGTATACCGTTGCCAATTTTTGTGTGTGCCAATTTATCGATTTGTCCAGGAGTGCCTCCATAGTGACTAAAGGTGGTTTAGTTTTTCTAGTTTCATGGTCAAGCGAAATGATTATTTTGTTTCGCGAACTAGACACAAGTATTAAATTTGTAAATTTACTTTAAATGGATTCAGAGATTTGTTTTTATTTCTTTGATGATTGTCTACTAATTCAATCATAAGACTATAGAGAGAAAACTTTTCAGTTAAGTTTGACAGCGAATTTATACAGAAACGATATTGAAGATTTTGAGTGATGGAAGTTTAGAAGCCAATTTTATTGATTTATTCCCTTCATTTGATGTGGGGTTATAAAAAATAGCTAGTAATAATTATTTAAGTTTAATTTAATTAGTTATATAAGTTTCTGTGAAAACTATAGATAATATAAAACTATAGATGAATACAGAACCTCCTATTTTCAAAGTCCGTTTAAAATTGTAGTCGTTCTGACTGCTCATAAAGAGAAACGAAATCCAACATTCCAAAACAAAGCATTAGGTGACAACACTCTGTCATCACCCCAAATATTAGTTATTAAATCTCATAATGCTCAATAATCGCTTATAATAAAATAGCAACAGTATGCATATCTTCATATCTGATGATAAAAATATAAAATATTAATATCTTCACGGTTATAAAAGTTGGTATTAAATCTAACCCAGAACTACTTTAGCTATAATATATTTCAAGTGATTTGCACATTATTAATTCTCAGTAGGAGATGAAGTGGTGGTACGTTCGAAAGCTTAATAAAAATTCAAACTTTGAAAAACAAAATGTAATAACACTGGCCAAAATATCTTAAAACCATTTGCAAATTTCCGATTCTCAGTAACAGATAAACCGGTGAGACGTTCGAAAACCTAACTGGCAAAATTTAAAGCTATGAAAAAAAAAAGACTAATAACACTGGCCAAAATATCTTTCAAATAATTTACACATTACCAATTCTCAGTAACAGACAAAGCGTTTAGACGTTCAAAAACCTGATAAAACTTCATGCTATGAAAAACTACTTAGGAACACGATCACTCATGCATGCACCTATCTGGGATGCAAGTTTTCCACCAAGAACCAGAGCAGAAAGTCGCGTAATCCCCTCGGCTCGTCCGACACCTTCAGAATATTTAAGTGGACGTATATATACGTCGCCTTATGACATACGTGTTCTTTCCTCTTGTAATTAGACGCCTCGTCTCTCGTCTTAAGGAAATGAAGGTATTAAACATTAACAGCTCGTTTTGAGAATTTGTGATGCGTTTCTTTGAGTGACGTCATTAGTACGTTTTAGGGGACAAAAATATTAGATAGTTGTAAGAAAAATTTTGAGTGGTATATAAAGCTGGTGGGGTGGGGATGACCAATGGAGTTATAAGATGTATCGTGTATGGATTTGACCTGTGATGGAGCTTAAATTCTTGATACTTTATAAAGAGGTGAGTGAAATATATCAAGAATTACTTAAGAGCACAATTTATTTGAATGATTAAAATTACGATCACTTAGCAGAATTTCGTTACTGAAATTATGAATTAATATTATCGCAATGTTAAATTTGAAGACGTAACTAAAAAATTTTTCCTTCCGTTTTTCCTCAAAACAATTGTTGAATACGCCATTTTTGGTTAATTTTACGAATGTTTTTCCTCTGATTTTATTTTAATCTTTGTTCTAAAGGACTAACTAGAAAAAGTTACTTCTTATTGCATTGTTATTTTATCGCAAGGTTTACGGCCAATTTAAATAAATGAACTAATCTTAATTTCGATCCAATGTCGAAACTAAACCGATAAAAAAGTATTCTGATTGGTTATTTTCAGGATGGATTAGAAAAAGGATCGAAATATTAAAACGGGGGGAAAGAAATAACAAATAATTTTACTAATGTTGGAACCGTGACAGTTAGGATATTTAGACAATCACGCATAACTTATAGTTTTGTATACATATATACATTCACGCGTTTCATCCCAGAAGGGGTAAGCAGATGCGCAACTAGTGCACCTATTTTCCGCTGTGTGCATTCCGTTCCATGCTGTGATAGGGGACAAGCCTATCGCCATATCGAGCACAAATTTCAGACTCCGAGCCGATAGAAAAACCCAATATCACTTCGCCCGACCTGGGAACCGAACTCCAGACCTCAGCAAGGCAGCACCGTAATACCACCGAGGGAATTATTTATAAAAATCATTATTAAATTTGTAATAAGATTTTATTTCAGAACGAGTAATTTAGTTAAAGAAAGATGAGATATTTAATATTTTAAATATGTACTAATGCTATTTATTATTTTTCTTTTTTCAATTTATTTTCTTTATTACTGGCAGGAAACATTTCTTCTTTATGGAAGTAGTATTTTAAATATTATGTACCTATTTATGTACTATAGCTATTAGTATTTTTTTCTTTTTTTAATCTATTTTCTTTATTACTGGCAGGAATCATTTTCTTTTTTTATTAAAAATAGATTTAAAAATAAAAATGTGTCGCCTTACGGTAAGTAAACAATGCCGTCATAAACAATTACAATAAAAAGGTTATCAGTGTGTTGAGACCTTATATAAATATAACTTTTTTTGAGAACTATCCTTGATTACAAAACTGTAGCAAGCGGTAGTTCTACAAGGACTTTGCACGAGAAACCTACAAATAGCTCCTTTCAAGCAAGTTTACTGAAGCAATTTGTATTGTTTTATTTGTACATTGTTTCCGCAAATTTATGATTTTAAATATTAATATGAAAAATAAAATCTTGATTCAAGATTACTAATCTTACCTATACCTATTTCATACTACTAATATACCTATTTCAAAATATAAGTTTTTATTTTTCCTATTCATGATATTTTATAAAATATCTGAACAAAATCACAATGCATGTTCATATTTATCTTTGTATAAATCAAAAAGCATAACAATAGATATAATGGAGCTTAAAACATAAACAATAATATATTTATTATGAAATTCACTGTTTGGAAACGATGTGAGAAAAAAGTTCAATACATATAAATTGAAAGACATAAACTAACGAAATGGATATTGACATTATTCTAAAAGGTTCCCCATAAACTTAGTAATTTTGTTTTTGCGGCATTCCATTCGGTTAAATTGAATATTCAGTTTTAACATATACACTCAGAGCAATTTCGATATGCCCTCAAGAGGTTAACTTACCTTTTACACGTTCGCTCCTTTTTGCATAAATGTCTATATAAACTATAATTATAAATGTACAGTTCAAATTTAGTTTCACGTTCAAACTTAATCACTAATGCTTGATAGTCACAGTTTAAATAGTCGAATAATTTACACTTAGATTACACATTAAATAAATTATTTAATTACACATAAAAGCTTAATTACATACTACAATTATTCACAATTAATCGTTATGATTTCAAAATTAAACTTCGAATTTCGAATAGTTGTTCCTATTTCGATCCTGTATTTTTGAATTTCGAACGTCGCACGCGGCATGAGCGTCCCGCGTTCGTAGAGCGACTACCGCTGTGACGGGTGCCCGTCCGCCATACAATGCCCCAACTGCCTACTGTTGCACTATTATACTTGATTGTATCAAATGTGCAACCCGAAACTAGGTTACTTCAAATTAACGTAAGATTTATTTTAAACTCTGAGCCTTTGTATATGTGAGTTAAAATTCTATTTTTAAAACAAAGGTTTTCTGTTTCGTTTAAAAATGTGGTTGCAAATAATTTTATTTAGTGTTGAGTGATTTTATATTAAAATTTATAGTGTTCAGTTGAGTATTTTATGAGAGTGAATTTTTAGTTTCAAAATGTTTTTTTTTATTCTAGAAAATACTTTTTATATAACTTTACGAGCTCTACATCGCAATTTACGTTTCATCTGTATATGATATTTTTGTAGTACATCATTAATTGTAGTTAATTAGGACAGTCATTTATATATTTATTTTATCGTAAAAACGCTTTATTGCTATCACCTCTGGGGGCGAGTGAACGCAAACAAAAAAAAATATTTGTGTATCACAGGAATATTTTTATGATTGCGGGGATCGCACCTGCGACCACTTGTTTCGTTGCCGGCTCGCATCTCACTAAGCCGTAGACCATCAAGTAGAGGAAAATGATTTAAAAATATATACAGAACGCTAGACATTTACTTTGCCTGTGCTTTTTAGTAGAAAGTTTCTACACATAAAGATTCCTTTGGACTAATATTATTTTTTCCTTAGCACATACTATGGCATTTAAATAAGCATGTCGAACTGCTATTTTATTTTGCAAGTTTATAGCTGACAATTATTATTTGCGAAACAACTTCGCGGAATGATATAGGGTTGGCAAAAACTTAATTAATGAAAATACATCACAGAAGCAAGTATTCGAATGGCTATGTTTCACGAGTTATTTATTGTTATGGTTCTTTATGGATTTATTTTATTGCTTTAAATGACGAGTCGAGCTTGCCATTCGCCTGGTGGTAAGCGATACAACCGCCCATTAATAATAGAAATACCATCCAACACCTTGAATTACAAAGTATTGTTTGGTATTCCATTGCGATCGCCATCATGAGACATGAGGAAGTCTTATTATGTCCAATAGTTACAAAGGCTACAATGTCCTTCAAACCGGAACACAACAGTGACTAATACTGTTGCATGGCGGCAGAAATAGACATTATAGTAATCTATCTAAGCGGACTCTCGCATATGAGAGACCTGCCACCAGTGATTGTTGAGATTAGAGAATCAATTTATTCTCATAATAGGTGTCATATAGATTTACTTTATATTCTTAGTCTGTCTCGAACTATAACTCCACTAAATAGCATCAATGATCTGATGCTGTTCGAGCATTAAAAGTTCAACCAAGGTCAAATAAACAAAAACAAACCAACTACAAATTCCAAAATCGATTTCATATAACTGGAACGTCCTCGTGGATTTATGGACATCTCCGTCCAAGACAATGGCCCGGTTTTCGACGCGGGACAAAATGATCAACGACGCTGTTATCGAACAAAGGATTGCCATTCGAGAATAGCCCCTATTCATTGGACGTTCAGTATTATTTCTTTGTAAGGTTTAATGAGTCTAATGGACATTTCTTTTGTACATTGAGACTATGGCTTTTGTTTCGAATATTCTGGAATATATTATGTTGTTAATATCGATTTTGGTCCTTCGAGCCGGATAGTTTGATCGTTACCACTTGAAGCTCTTAATCTCATCCACTATAACCCACTATTGTTACTCGTGTACGTATTATATTGCTTTCATTTATAATTATAGAGATAATCATTCACGTCTAAAATACATCAAAGGTGAGGTAAATCTAACATAAATCGTATCTGACGAACCTATAAACCGTATAACCTCATATTATGATAAGCTCCTTTTGACTTAGATAATAATTATAATGTATTAGGCTGAATAAAAATCTAGATTTTTTATTTAAATATAAAGGAATTTCAAACAAAGCCTCAAGATTGTGAAGCGTAAAAACGTCCGGTGTATTCATCCTGAATATTTCGTGGGTTTCATTGTTGAAATATGAATAAGCTCGCCTTACGAATACATGAATATGTAATTAGTCAAAAACGAAACTCATACGCCTGTTTTGCAATTTTAACTCGGCTCTTAACTAATTCAAAATTTACGGTGGACCGTACGCAGGTCAATCGAATAGCAAATATGAAATAGTGAACTATTAATTATAATAAAACATGGATTTTCATGATACAACAAAGCTGGAGGGCAGTAAACGTGCAAAATGTTAAATTTAATTAATTGGATAGCGAATACCTGAGCTTGAAAATATTACATTAATTAACGTGTAGCGACTTTTATCGGTCGCTTTAAAGCTGTACTTTTCGTATGAAAAATTTGTATAAAAAATCCGAATTTTTTTACACCCAAAAGGTGTGTAGAGAAGAACCTGGATCACAAGTCCTTAAAACTGTTTATATTAAAGTCAAATACAGCTTAAGTTCCATTTTGATGCTTAAAAGGCAATGGTATCCAAGCGACAAGCAGTGTATTTTTGAGTAGAGTGCTTTCAAGTTTAGATTTAATATGAAAATTCATTACAATTAAACTTTTTAGTTTATAGATATAGTCTAATGATATTAAAATTGTCCTAGGCCTACAAAACCTAGATCAAGTGACGCAGAAATATATGGCGATTCTAAATATTTATATAACTCATTTTCAGTATATTTGTCGCTTAGATATGATTGTCTTCCAAGCATCGATTTGTACTCTTATGTATTAACTGCCCAAACACGACCTAAATTCCAATACTAATAATTCTTCTACTAAAATACTCATTTTTTTCAACCAATTCCAAATCACATCTATTAATGTCTTCTCTACTACTCTATGACGGCTACAATGTTCTTCAAAACGGAACACAACAGTGACTACACATTGCTGCTTGGCAGCAGAAATAGACAGTGGTACCTACCCAGGCGGACTCTCACATATGAGAGACCTTTCACTAGCAGGCGTAAGTGTGTGGTTTCTAATAATACATAACATTTCTACAACCATTAGAATATACTCTCTGCTAATCGAATCAGTAATATTCTTGCGATCACCAAAACTTGCAAGCCGGAAGCCAGAGGTCATTACAGCCCACGCCTCGGCTGGGTCCGACACGAATTACCATAAATGGAAATTAGAAATTATGACGCGGAACCGAAATACTAAATGATTTATAGTGAGGGATGGCGGGTCTGCAAGTGCGAATCGACAGAGTAAAATTGAAATCTGTAGTTTATGGCTGTGGGTATTCGTAAGCGTGGTTTTACGTCACAGTAAAATGTAAGTATATTGTGCGTCGTGTAATTATAGATTTAATGTTACGCAATTACTTATATTTAGAATATGATCTCTTCCTTTCCTATTTCGGCTATAGCGACTGTAAACTGAAACTGGGCAGGTATATTTGAAGTAAGACTGGGTAATAATTTCTTATGTTTACGCGAATGTTAGACATTAAAATTAAACAATTTTTCGAATGTTATCGCGGTTTTAATATTTTGGTATTCTCCCGACGTTTCGAAGACTTTGCAGCCTTCGTGGTTGCGGGGGGAGGGGGGGGGGTAGGGGGCTGAAACGTCGGGAGAAAACTAATATATTAAAACCGCGATAAAATCCGAAAAATTGTTTAATTTTAAGTCTGGGTACCTTCTAGTCTGCCGTTTGATTCGCTTCTACGTGACATATAGCCAATTTTATTTAGTAGGAGTACACTTTGTTCACGATAATACCCCGCCGACATAATTATAATTAATGGCCACAGTTAGACGGATCTTTAATTGCTATCCTTTCTTATTAATTTGTGTTCTTCTTTAATATATATAGAACGTAATAATAAGATAGCACTTGAATATTTCAAAAATCGTGAACAGCTTGTCAAATTGTTGAAACACTACATAAGTATTCATAGTAGTGTTGATCAGTTGATAGCGTCTGCGCGAATCCTTAGAGAGATATCAGGATACGTCACTAAGTTAATTAAAATAATATTGTTAGGGTTTGGGAAGCATTTATGTGCCTCTGTGCATAGTAATCACAATGTAAAGGTGAGTATACAACGTGATAACATGCCCTAAAACGTGTTAACAATATAACTCAATAGATAAAGGCAGTATATGTATGCGGTATAGGATTCTTTATTCCCGTCGTCTTTTTCATAAAACTGATTTTTTTAAACGTGCAAGACAAAGTGACCTGCACCAAGCAACATGATTAGATGAGAAATTTGTTAATATCTTATCTTATTTCTTACCATATATTATTATATACTCGCGGTTTAGTTGACGTGGAACAGTTTTTCCGGAATAACAGTCCCGGCATAATATGTTTTACTTTTTTATTTGCTTTGAATAACGAGACGAGCTAGCCGTTTGCCAGATGGTAAGCGATACGACCGTCCATAAACAGTAGAAACACCATTAACACCTTGAATTACAAAATATTGCTATTCCACTGCGCTCGCCATCCTGAGACGTGAGATGTTAAGTCTCATTATGGCCAGTAGTTACACTGGCTAAATGAAAAGTAACCTATAACCTTCTTAAAGTCTCAAACTATCTTTATACCAAATTTGAATTTGTTCGAAAATTTTGTTTATCACATTCAGATAGACGTGACGGGGAACTTTCATACTAAGTAATAATATACCTTACACAAGTTCCCTTTATAGTCAAACTACGGAAGGAGTCGTAACTTAACTGGCTTATAGATACAATTTATGCTTGGATTGTATTAGGTGGCGTGAAATTTACACTTCCCAGAGACGGTCACCGCACGACAAATGTTATCGGAGGAAGGCAGCTGGGCCTTGGAAATTATACGGTATATATTGTATGTGGTAAATAGTTAGCAAGAGTATTCGAGAGTAATAGTAAAAGTAATATAAACAATAAAATTACAACACATGGCGTTCTTTCAAAAGCCTTTGTTCCATTGCATAATAACGTCTCTAAAATGACAACCATAAACATTGTAGACTGGATATCAAATCAATATATTCGATGAAACTCAGTGTTACACCTGAGAATATAATAAATTATTAAACGCAAGCCCCAATACCGATGGAAGACAAACACCGGCGCCGCAGTTTTGATAATAACTCATACATAATAAACCTATGTTGAAATTAAACATTAATTCAATTCAGCCTTGACATATCTGTCCTAACTTTGATGACGAGGGTCCTAGAACAATTTTGGACATCCGTATACTGTTTTATATAATTTATGTAACGGAGAAGGTTGATGGATTAAAGAAGTACCAACTATACGTCTGCTAAAATATGCATCTTATAAATCGGGCGAATACTGTAGATGTAAACAGTTACTATATTTGCAGTAAATATTGTTAGTCCATTGAAATGTTACATTTTTTAGGCCTTACCTTGCGTTTTTTAGAGGACGCAATTTTATTTTTTAGAAGTGTAGGGGGGGTCAGTGTTAAGCTAAAACCAAGTTTGTGGGGTCGCCACCCTTGTCCCACGGCCGCCATCTTGGTTTGAAATGGTTTTACGATGTATCTCTTAAACTATTTATCTGACAAAAAATTATAAACATTTTTTGTTGCAAATTAAATTCTCTACAACTTTGGTCTAGTAACTTTTGTCGTAGAACTATAAATAAAAAAGTTATAAGCGAAAATGTTAAGAAATTCAATAGTAAGCAATGTCCATTGCAACGTCATCAGAACGTGTGTTTATAAGGTTCATAATACGTACAACACAAACCCGCGGTTGTCGGCTTGTACGCGAATTACTTGGATCCTGAATCGCTTTGGGACAGATGAAGCAATTGCTTAACATTTTTGCTTATAACTTTTTTATTTATAGTTCTACGACAAAAGTTACTGGACCAAAGTTGTAGAGAATTTAATTTGCAACAAAAAATGTTTATAATTTTTTTTTGTTAGATAAATAGTTTAAGAGATACATCGTAAAACCATTTCAGCCCAATGGCGGCCGTCATATGGCGACCCCACAAACTTGGCTGTAGCTACACTGACCTACTCTAAAATAAAATTGCGTCCTCTAAAAAACGCAACCCCAAATGTAACTTTTCAATGGACTATGTAGCGGAGTTAAATATTTGAATTATTAGAAAATTAGAATAAATAAAAACGCAAAACCCTCCTTTAAAAAAAACAAGTTATATTTTTTTATGCCACAAATAAATTTACGAAAATATAAGCGAGATTATACTTCAAATAAAGCCCGATATTAAACGGTATTTATCTACTTCTATCAACTTTAAATTCGGAAATTTCCACGAAACGAAGCAATATTTGTGTTTATAAAAATTGAAAATGGATTCGTTGAGTGCTGCTTTTAAAATATTTTTTGCTGTCTAGAGATATTTGTTTTTCATAAAAAAACTTTGATTCAAACTTCTGCTCTGATTACGATTTATAAAAACCTTAATATTTTAAATATAAAAAGAAATTATAAACCCACGTAGACATATCTCAAGAGAAATATAAGCGCAAATCACCATAACATTTCAACGAAATTATTATATGATTATTTCTCCGTCCCATGATGTGACAACCCTATTGTCATAATATCAAAATTCAATCCAGTCAACCGTAATTTTTTGATAAAAATTCGATCTAGGGGAAAATAAAAAAGGCCTCTAGTTTATTTATACGTCTTGACCTAAATAAAGGTTGCCTAGATTATATTGCTTTCAACGTTAAGACCACATAGTGCGGCACTCGCGCTCGGTGAGAACAAAATGCTCTTTTACTTATTTCACAAAGAGTACTTCGTAAGTGCTACAATACATTTTACATATTTTTACTTGTAGTGCGTGAATGTTAATTAAATCTACAAATAAAATATATTTATACGTACCTAACATAGGTAATATTGATTTCTTATGTTTAAGCGAATTGTAGACATTGATATAAAACTATTTTATGGATTTTATCGTCATTGGATTATCATCACCTATAATGTGTCCGTCATTGACGCGACGCGTTTGCATGTATTGAAGAATTTTGCCCTTTTTTCCTCACATATTGCTTCCCTGATTTTAGCGCCTTTTATGAGACCCATTTCTATCAAGGTAGTCATAGGACCTTTATAAACTAATAGAAAGAAAATTTAGGAAACTGGGTTATTACGGGCCTGTTCTTTTAGACTGTTTTACGGAGAGTTTATGTCGTTTTTCTTTCATTGCTGACCTCAGTCGAAGCCATATATGTTGTAAACAAACAGCGTCTCTCAATCACTTAAAAACTCAGAGAATAATCTAGAATCACCAGAGATACCAAAAGGCGGTACAAATTATAAGTCACATTAAATCATTTCATCTCTACCTGCATTTAAATTGCCTTCGCGAACTTTAAAAGTAGATTTCTTTAATTTATCATTCAAATTTTTCGGAACAGCGGCACTTATTTAACTTTTCCGCTTACTTCAAGAACTTTAGGAGTTTCATAATCTTTATTTATTGAAATCCAGATGGTAGTCGTTTTTCTTTCATTAAGAATTCTTGAGATATCCATGAATATTTAATATGAATGACTGATAGCAAGAAACAAGTAATACCCAAAGAGTATATTGTGCGTATTAAAGTTTGACCTTATTTTTAAAATTTTCGTTAAAGCTGAAGTAGGCGTTAATAATAAAAACAATTCTATATTCATTTTGAACGCTCTTGTGTTGTAAAAATGGAATTTACGTAAAAATAATTCTTTTCGACTTAACAATAATGTTTTACTAAAATAACTTGTCAATTAGCTCAAGAACAAAAAAGATACAACTTATATTGGAGACGAAGAATATGTCAAAATTCTGTAAAAGACTGCGGTTTAATTTTGTCGACTGTGAAAAAATATTAGGTTTCTCGAGACTCGTTTAATGATCAATTTGGCCACATAAAATTGTGACCAAGATTCTCTGATTTTCTCTTTTTAAAATTGTGATACAATTGTGATGAAGATTTCTCTGCTTCCACCTGCCTTTCGCCGCTGCCGCTTCAACTTGCATATTGTAGAAAGGTTTGGGCTTATTAACGTTCGGTTTCTACCTGGCTATATTTACAACCTTTACGTAATTTGTGTTAGAAAACCGGCGCAAAGCATTTCTCGATCAGGTATTCGAACTTTGAACGCCTAACCCAATCCTACTACGATATCGATGAAGTTACACATCGATATATATGTACTACGTACTAAATTTGGCGTTCCGAACACTCACTGCGTTCAACTGAATTGAACTGCAATCCATTCAAGCTGACTTTAGTATGGTCAATATTGACAGCTTGTGGTTGTGTACGGAGGGGCGCTCATGATATATGAACTCGAGTCTAAGTGTAAACCTTGATTTGAACAAAAAATATTAGTCAAATAAGTGAAATTGTTTGTTGTTCAAGTGAATAAATAGGTTATAACAGTAACATTTTAATTGCCATTTTAGTTCAGATCTTAAGCAAATAATTTATATGGACGTTATTAGAATATACGTCAATGAGGTTACAAGTGAATAACTAAAGTAAAAAATAATAAAAACATATTTACAAACATTAAATTATATCTAGTTCACATCCATCGCTAGAAACCTATCAGGGACAAAGCTTGGACAAGAAGAAAAATCAACTGAATGTAGGTCACCTCAAGCGAAAACGAGACAACATCTAGGGATTTACACAAGACAGAAAAGGACGGCAATACGTCTAGCTCCTTACACTATAATTCAAGGCACGTTTTTTCCATCGAATAGAATAGCTCTGATAGTTTTAGTAAAGTATATGTCATAAGGTGTGAAGGTTTAGGATTCCAGGACGAATGTTCATTTCATTATGAGGATATTATTGAGGACAAATTCGTTACGTAAACGCAATATAAATCCAATAATGTAACTATTTTTGTTCGTTTTGTAATTATTTTTACATTACTAATCTATGTCTAAACTAATATATATAGTTGAAGAGTTTGTTTGTTTGAACGCGCTGCACTCAGGAAATACTGGTTGGAATTGAAAGAAATATTTAAAGTTGGATAGCCCATTTATCAAGGAAGGCTATAGCTATATAACATAACGCTATGACCAATAGGAGCTGAACATCAATGAAAAATGTCGCAAAATGAAATAAAACTAAAGTAAGTTCTTAATACACAATTGATTTAATTAATAATTATCTCTTTTCATTATTATGATGATGTTTTGTTCCCTTTTTTACAAGTCAATTTATATTCGACCTTTATTTTTTTTATCAATTAAAGTTTTACAATACTGTTTAATTTTTATTAGTTTGCTATAAGTGGAAACTTTATAGATGTCTTGTAAAAGGAACTTAGCCTATAGAAACAAGAATATTTTATGTTTCACATTTTTTTTTGCGAGCATGGCAAAGTGACCCCCCTTGACCTTAGTAAGTGCAGTGGGGCCCAATAGAATGTGACTGACGAGAGATGATTACCCCTCGATAGTCAACACAATTATGCCGGCCTGTTGGAACCTGAAATATCCAGGCTGATCTCGGAACTCGGCACACATACACGGGCTACTATGACGTTCTTTAACTCCTTGTGTACGATGGTCACTATCCGGGCGGATATAAAATATATCCTACCTTTGATCGATAGTTGCTAAATCTACTAGAATTTCTACGATACTTTGTATTTACTGTGAAATCATTAATATGACAATGTGTCAAGATACACAGCACCTGTCACCCAAAAACAAATCTTATTTCCGATATAATGTACCCAACTACAACTGTCATACATTATCTCAATAAATGTTGTCAAAACTTAACCAATTTGTATTCGAACAAGGCTCTGAACTATCAATACAGACCTCGTTTCCTTACGGCCTTAGTAGACCTCAACCATTAAACCTGCATCTATAGAAGGGTTATGTAGAGAAAACTTTGAATATTATGATCATATGAAGCTTGCTTTACTACATCAAACAACCATGATATTAAAATCGATTCAAATTATAGATATAACGGTTATTACAGTCTCATGAAGTGGTAAAATCCCGGTTTTATTTGCTAAAAGTTTAATTTTTGAACCGGGATAGTACTATTGAATTCTGCTCATCACTTTCGCACAGAAATTTGTCATGAACTGACAATTTCCTGCATTAATTACCGTAGCAGAAGTGGCAAACGCGTGTATTTATATATTCAACCGACTTCAAAAAAGGAGGAGATTATCAATTCTGAATATTCTTTTTACTTTTTTTTTAAAATAGTTTGATTAAAAATTCTGGGTGAGCTAGTCAAATAAATTTACATAATCATTTTAATTAGTCACCGACTTCAAAATTGGTACCCAATTATGGTTTTTGAAGCTTTAATTTTTTGTTAATTATTTTTATATTTATGATATTTTTAACGCCTCCAATCCACATTTAATCAATACAAATAATCCACAGTTCTTTAAAATTACATAATTTTTTCATAATCATAATAATTTATTTGTTAAATAAATTCCAAATTGATTTCCTATCAGATATTTTAGATAATACAATTCTTCGCTTACCGATATCAAAAATATCAACAAAAACTCAAGAACGTTCAACGTAAATCCTTCACGGAAACTACTATTTCAACTAGAAAGCACTTAGAATTAGAATAAAATAAAAATAGCCCAGGAGCCGGGACCATTTCGCGAAATTCAACGACAATGCGCTTGGATTTTGCTTTTTGTAGACGGCTCAGTTGCCGAGTCTAAACAATACTGATTGTGCAGACTTGAGCCGAAACCACGCGACGGATAATCTGGTAGTTGAAGTCTTTTGTAACCGAAGGAGCGTTCCATCTTAAAAATGTTACTATTGTTTGCGATTTTAGTTTCGGGCGAGCAGATTTACGGTTGCAGTTTTTACGTCTTTTTAGATACTACTTTTAAACGCACTGAAATACAAAATAGTAATATTGCATTATTTTGTAATTTTTTTAAAGAGTGTGCCAGTATTTTTGGTAATGTTACTTGCATGAATCAGATCTCTTCATTCCAACTGATGAGGATGTGCTTACCTGTAACAAAAGGAATGATGTTTTTATACAAAATTTAGAACACCACTGTTGTATATTAAGGATGGATCTAGGAAAAAAATTAACAATAATTTTGAGGAACTTATTTGTGTTTTATTTGAAAAAGTATCAAATTCCGCCTCTCCAAAATACTAAAAAACATAACAAATACTAAAACAAAACAAAAATAAACATAAAACATAACAAAACTAAAGATTCAGTTTATAAATTTCACTATTTAAGTTTTAAGCAAAAAAAATATCACGTGTAAAAAGTAGATTTACCATTCTAATAATTATATACGATTACATTGTTTTATGAAAATCGTCTCCAACCATATTATGATCATCGCAATATGATCTTAATCAACAATGCTTTAGTTACAAACGTAATACTCAACCACAACGCGCGTAAGTTTTTGCTGCGTAAGAATTTAGAGATAGAAAAACTCACAAGGACTTAACGCAATTAAGACTGCAAATAGAACGTGCTTAAAGGAAATAGGATTCTTGTTCTTCGGTTGTTACGACATTACATGGTTCCAATAGAATTTCTTGACATTACTAATTATACTTGGACGAAAGGGTCGAAGGTTGGAAATTGCGTGATTTTATCACAATCTACGGTTGTGTGTTTATGAGATAAAAATGACTACATGCTGTTATGATTTGTTTGTGTTTAGTGAATTTTTCCTCTTTATTAATATCTTTTCCATAATATAGTACAATAATTTGCTCGAAGCTAGGCTTTCATATAAGTCTGATTTAGAAAAATCTGTCGAAAACGATAATGTGGCTCAATTAACTAGCAATAAAGTAGAATTAATTTAAGAACAAGGCGTTCAAAAATAATCCCTACAATTTAAAGTAATATCTGTATACTTTGCAAAAATTAATTCACAACAGTTACCTTCAAGTCCAAAAATAAACACAACTCCGTCCTCTTTTATGAACACACAAATTCATCAAGTTATTAATTGTAAGTATATAATAAGAATTATTATAAACTGATTTGGAAAAAATCACAACTACTGGAAATTAAAACCAACAGTTTCAACGAAGTTTATACATTATAGCGACATATTACTTACTTGAAAATACGTTAAACATAAAATTTTCAATGCAAAAAGATCCTCTAGTTGACCAGCAATTCAAATAAAATGGAGCAAGTTATTGAGTCAAGTGACCTATCGATACGTGTTCGTTTAAACGCTGTAGAAAATGTTTCTCTTATATTTTTGCAAAGCTCTCGCTAATCTGTGAAAAATGTTTGCATTCAAACAGAATGCATTTAATATTTACAATAAATGAAAAACGGCTAATAAAATGGTGATATCAAAAATTCATTAATAAATTCGAATGTGAAAAAAATGTTCTTTAAAATATGAGTGTTCAATTAGTTTTAGTCAAATCAAACGTATAGAAATTGAGTATAATAACACCCAATTCGTTGAATGTAGGCTCTTTCTGACAATTTAGTCTGGAAATCTTTAGCGGACGCCTTTGTTCAGCTGTGGACTTCCAAAGGCTGATATGATTGTGATAATTATATAACGCAATAAATTTATTACAAAATATAAATTCTAAGTATAAATGTCTTCAGAAATCTTAATAATGTACGTGGAATAATAATATTGTTTTTTTTTGTACAAACACGGCAAAGTGACCCTGCACCTGATGGTAAGTGAAGTGGGATCCAATAGCATGTCGACTGGCGAGAGATGATTATCCCTCGGCAGTTCACACAATTATGCCGGCCTTTTGTAACCGGATATACACAGGAATCCCGAAACGCGACACACTTACGTGGGCTATGAAGGGTTTTAACAACTTGTATCCAGGTGTATATAAAATATATCCTACAACCAAATGTAAACAAAGTATCCGAAAAATAATTTTGTTGTATTGTCATACTAACAATCTCATACTAATATAATAGCTATATATATCTCCAACAGAAATAAAAGGGCCAACGAACAGCAAATGCAGCAAAACTCGCAATCAGCCAGAGTTCGGAATCAAGAAGTACTTCGTTTGAATGGCAACCAATTGTCGTTTCGGATGAATTGCAACAGTTTTGAACGGACCGCCGCGACAGTTGCGATGCGAGATTAAATTTTAGTGCACTGGTTTCTAAAGTTTAATTTCGTGTGTTAAATTTTCGTTGGATTTGGAATTTGAAAATGTTTTTAACATTTGGAAGCTTAGACAGTAAATGTTATAGAATTGTTTTATATTTTGAGAATATCGCGTTACTTTTTTTTCAATAATTGGTGAAATATAGTTCATTGGCAATGTTATCTGGCTATTTTCTATTCTAGGTTGAATTTACAATGTAGTTTTCGAGAATTTAACAGAAATAGATATTACACGTACGTAAGACATTCGGGGAAGGGGAAAAAGTTAACATAAGGTACCACTTTTTTGAATATTTTGAATATTTATTTATCTGTTTATTCAATAACAACACACATTACAGGGTATATCCTATATGATTAATATAATAATTCATATTACTAGATAATTAAAAAGTAAATATTGTTTACATTTATGTTCGATTTCCCAGAATTTATTTGATTGCACACAAAATAAGCAAAAATCGAGTAACTATAGTACAAGTTGTTGCAAATAAGGTTTTTTTTTAACCTAATTTATGGACAAATGACTTAATAAAAGGCGCAGAAGGTCGATAGATGCGGGCCGCTTCCAACAGGTCGATCTGGAAACCTCCTGCGGCTGATGATGATGATGAACCTAATTATAATTTAAAACATATAATTTACTGGTGGTAGGTCTCTCATATTATATGAGAGTTCGCCTGAGTAGGTACCACTGCAATATCTATTTCTACCGCCAAGCAGCAGTGTATGATCACTGTCGTGTTCCGGTTTGAAGGACATTGTAGCCAGTGTAAACACTGGAAATAATAAGACTTAACATCTCACGTCTCAGGATGACGAGCGCAGTGGAATACCATACAATACTTTATAATTCAAGGTGTTTCTTCTGTTTATGGGCGGTCCTATCACTTACCATCAGGCGAACGGCAAGGTCGTCTAGTCATTCCAAAAAATAAAAATTATGCAAAATGTTATCAAAGCAGCAACTCATAATTAATTTCTAAAACAAGAGCAGACACACCCACGTTCGGTCATCAAAACACGTTTATGCATGAAACGTTTAATTTACGATTAAAACGCAAACTGCACGCGTTCAACGCTCGCCACGTTAACACAGCCGGCTGCCGTCCCTCGGTGAGCCAGCCTTAGTTTGCATAATAAGTTTACACACGCCTACAGCGAAAGGTACATTTACGATACAATTTTAATTTTTAATCAGTAATAATTTATGGAAGTCCATTAGTGGTTTAATTTTGTGTGCGCTTTTGTACGCTTTTTAGTTTTAACGTTCTAGAATATTCTGTGGAAATAGTTTTATATTTCTTGGAAAGGTATTTTGTGGAATATGCCTGCGGGTTTAACGTAAAATAGAAAACTGTGTAATACATTATTCAAAATCATACGTAATTTTATAGTACCATATTATATATACGCTATATAATATTGGTCTCATGAAGGCCGACCTGACATGAACCATCATTTTGAGTAGGACAGTCCAAGTGCCAGCTTGGGCAGTGCATTTATCAGACAAATGTCTTACTCAATAATAAAAAACAAAGAAACATCTAAATTCAAGATGTAACCTCCAATTTGAAACATTGACTTTCTGGTAACAAGATCAGGTACAACTAAAGTCCGATACGTGCTGCCCGCACATCGAATCTTTTCATTACTAAAGCTGGTGTAGAGACGTCCTTACTTCCTGAATTCCAAGTGTCCAGAGACTTACGTAACGAGCAGACCACTGCCACTGTTCCAAATTGGTGTTTCAAACTACTAACATGGTTAACATTGTTCTGTCTCTTTCTAACGTATTGTACCGTTGTCCTTCCTCCCTCTAACTCCAGCTTAGAACCGAGCCTCATTTCGTTCCATTCACATCCTATGAAATTTCATCGAGTTACGCTCCAATTTGATCTGTAAATATAATTTTATTTGCTTCGTTGGATATTGTTGGATTTCTGTTTTAAAGCTATGTTTCTCGTGTATGTTTGTTGTGTAAATTAAATTGTTAAATTAGACGAACTGTTTATAAAAGAATTATCATTGTTTGTAAAAATACTGCACAGATTTCCTACAAATTTAATAAAGAAAAATAATAAGAAAATAAGTGCTTTAGAAATGTTTGTTATCTCTTCCCTCTCTCCTCCTCTTAACTTCTCTTACCCGCGACCTAATGACCAAAGCATATTTAACAACTGTTTTAAATAAACGATCCCAATTGCCTTTTGAATCCATTGCAAAAAAATACCAATAAGAACTACTATTTATTGACATACTAACAAATGAATCATTTTGATTGGCTCATTCTCATCGAATCGAAAATTAAAATTATGATTGTTTATTGAAATGGGCCGAAAAATAAAAATTGCATTATACACTATATTTGCAGTTATCAATCTACAAATGAAATATTATCCAATACCTGTTACATATTTAGTAGTAGAAATAGGTGCTAAATTTTCAATTCTGACGTTCGTCATCCATTTTTAGTTTCTTCGTGCAAATATCGACTGTCATTCTAATATTTTTTTTCTCGTGTTCTATATCTTTAGTATGTATCAAAGAAACTTGAACTCTATTAGCATGACTGGCCTCTGGGAGTGTATAATTATCCCATATCAAGATAGGGACTACTAGATATCCTAAAGAGTAATTGTAAGTAGAAATGACATCGTTGAGAAGTACCGCACAATTATTATTTTTATAATAAATAATCGACAATATATTTAATATTAATGTGTCTATTGCGAGGAAAATTCATAGCAATTAATATTAAAATATTTATTAGATAATAAATTGATGTAATCTTATTAAATTTGACGACCCGAATTATTCAGAACGCTCAAATTATAATAGTACTGTTGTCATTTACTTATTATGTGATAAAGTATTTAGAATCTCATCACCATTATTTTAAATATTATTTTTCTCTATCATCAAAGAACGATACTATGAAACATATACTTTACTCTCTTCAGGCTTCACATCTATTAGTGGCGAAAGGTAAAAATTTCCGAAGGAGAACCCCACACTACATATAAGCACTAATATGCATGAATGTGGATTGCAAATCGTTCTAATGATGTTCAAATTGCAAACTTAGCCACTAATACCCATGCACACAATCAATCCACCTACACTTTATATTTGTCCCATGAATTGTCAGCGGTGAGTCCATAGGGCAAAGGCATCAATCACACAGCCTAGAATCCTAATGTCCAATAGTTTCCATAAAATTAATTCTGTAAAAACCCTCTCTCTCTTGACCCGACAGACGTTGTCCCGTCTTAACTATGAATTTGCAGCGCGCATTCTGTCTATCGCTGACAGTTATGTCAAACAATTGACAGTTATGTAAAATTAATATGGGCGTTAAATTTTGTTAAATTTTCTAATTTACCGCGCAATTATTTGAATTTTTCTTTCATAAGAACCTTGTCCTGACAATAACAAACACAAAAAAAAAATATTGATATCGGTCCAGCCGTTCACCGTGATGGCGTGACCAAGGGAAATAGGGATTTACTTTTATATATATAGATTTGATGTCTGAACTGGGCCTGTAGCCAAAGAACGCTCTATAATCGTTAACGCTAATAGAAAAGAGAAAAATGTATGGCTATCACATATCCTAACCATAAGTCTGTCGCCACACAGTACGTAACTTAAATAAACTACCACCTGACCAATGCTGACAATATCTGTGATTTTTTCTTCACTGTACAATTTAAATTACATACTTACATAGTATCACGCGTCTATTCCATAGGGGTAGGCAGAGAGGCAATGTGGAAATCCATAGGGATTTGCCACTTTTCACGATTCTGGCATACTTCTCTCTCGTTTCCTCTACCTTCATGAATTTTTCATGCATTTCCGCCGGTTCAGGGTACTTTTGACCTTGCCTTTACTAAGAATGTCAGATATCTGATATACGTAGGTTCGGTGCGGGCGACTCCTACCGTCTCTTCCATCCATATTCGCCTTATATATCGTCTATGTCAGTCTCCTATCATCCATCCTCTCCAAATCCCAAAAACACCTTAGCTAATTATTAATTAATTTAAATTAGAAATCATTTAATAGTAAATATTAAATACAATGATTAAATACGTACAAAAATAATAATTATATCACATAAAAAGCAATTAGACATCTATGTTGTCGCAATAATGTTCATAATAGCTTGTTGATTCAATCGGTGTGCGGAACTTGAAGCAAGTCTGCACAAACAGATAACGCCCACTGGTTTTGCATACATAAATGATGTACATTATTTAAATATGAACTCTACGTTTGTGGATAGTAGTTCCTTTTTAACCGACTTCAAAAAAAGGAGGAGGTTATCAATTCGACGTGATTTTTTTTTTAACAAATGATAGGCCTTCCTGGGCATTTTGAGACTTATGTTTCAAGGTGACGAACGCAGTGAAGTGATACGCATTAATTTGTAATTCGGAGTTTTCTTTTTCAGAAGGGGCTAGTGTTTTATTAAAAAAATAATTTGATATCGTGAAAGTGAGTAAATGCGAACGTACGGAGCGACATGGTCGTGCAAATATGACCAAGCTCTTTAAAGATAAAAAGAAAATGATGTTATTATTTAAGGCAGTACCGTCGTCTCATCGTTCAACTGCTATAAAAAATATGGTGAGTTGGAACTACAGTGCACGATCTAGGCATCATTTATACAATGATTAACACTTAACGCTTACGACTATCACAGTATTAAAATAAATTCGAATGATAAAGCACTGTATCGTTGATATTCAGTGAAAATCACAAATTTTAATTATCCATTCTGAAAATCGAAGTCGAAGTCTCGCGGTTCTCAAGCCTAATTCCAACACTTCCAATAGACCTGTAGTATCCATTAACTTAGTTTTCACAAATAAGTTGATATTGTTTCAGTAAATGTATGAGAATTGCGCCATGCTTGATAAACTTAATCAATCATGGTTGCTGGCCGTTCATTGGCTTCGTAGCACTATACACGTAGCAAACAGCTATTAGTGCTACAGTCGTAGCATCGTAGCAGCAATCTGATTACCGCATGAACACTACGTATGCATCTTCGACCGTAAGATTAGAATTTCTAGAATCGATTTTGATTTAAACAAAGGTATTTTACGGGTATTCCGTCTAAATAGTAGAAAGATATATTTTTTGTATATTTGAAAAGAATACAAATTATAATAATTATTATAATTTTATTGAATAACTAGCTGACTCGACAGACGTTGTCCTGTCTTAACTATGTATGCACGCGCGCATTCTGTCGATCGCTGACAGTTTTTCAAATCACTGACAGTTATGTAAAATTAATATTGTCGTTAAGTTTTCTTAAATTTTCTAATTTTCCGCGAATTTTTTTGATTTTTTCCCTTCATAAGAACCTTCTCCTGACAATAACAAACACAACAAAAAAAAAAACAATAGTGAAATCAGTCCAGCCGTTCACGCGTGATGGCGTGATCAAGGGAAATAGGGATTTATTTTTATATATAGATACCGTCGGAAATAATTAGAACGTCATATTCTGAAATTAGATTCTTTTGTTTGTCGTAAAGACAACAATAAACACGAAATGTGTATTGTATTTGTATTTCTGAAACAACGTCATAAAATATCAATTTTTATACAATGTGTCGTATTGTGTCGATCGAATTTGAAAATACAATATAGTCAATAAATAAACGTTACTCGTTAAAATGAAACATGTCGTGACATATATTGTCTCCACGTATTTAAACGTTACTATTTTTACTATATGAATATCAAATAGTGGCTAAAGGTCCGTGTAAGTCGATTCCTGCCGGCTTCCCTTTCGTAATTTATGTAAAAACTAATTATCATTGGAACGACTTGCAAACCGCATTTATGCATATTAGTAGTTACTATGTTGTGTCACAGTGGCGAAGCGTCCATAAAACCCGATTCCTTACGGCTTCCCTTTTAGGTTTATTTACGTTTGTCGAAAATTTGTTTTCTGTTAAATCCGTCGCGATATGTTAACTAAGGCAATATTTTTTGCCTCCATTTACCTTTTGAAAAATTTCACTCTTCAACACTGTTATGAATTGCACCAATTCTGAGAATTGAGTTGAGGTCTTAACTTAAATAAATTAAAAAAAAACTACAAAAAGTAGAAGTGTCTTTATAACAGTATACATTCAAACATAATATGTAAAATTTATTCAGTGGCGAAGTGTCCATATAACCCGATTTCTACCGGCTTCACTTTCGTAATTTATGTAAAATCTAATTATCATTAGAACGATTCGCAGGCCGCATTTATGCATATTATTAGTACCTATTTGTCTCGGCTTCCCTTTTGCCCCTAATATACTTAAATGTTTTTATTACATTCTCTACCACAAATTTATTGTAACCAACTCCTTATTAATATAAATTCTTAAAGCACAATTTTAGTATGGTCAACACCATATTAATAGAAATTCTTAATTTTAAAAAAATACCTCACACATTCCATAACATTAGAAGACAAACCAAGACCTATCAGGCGACTAAACTGAATATCCCAAAGCATTCCGAGCTATAACATACAAGAGCTAGCAGACGAAACGTGATCACTCAGGCACTCACTATTCAAGACAACAGCACTTCAATCCTATCCAAGATTGGTTTCTGCGTCGCAATGCATTTTCCTACCAGTTTGTCTGACTTTGCTAAAGTTCGAACTAGGCTGGAACTAAAGGATTTCAAAGGTGACTTGGCAATATTCAATGTAGTATTGAAGTTTGAATATTGAAAATAGCCCTGGGCTTTGTAAAGTCGGATTTTAGAAACAGATCTTATGAAAAGCTTTTTAGAGTTTAGTTTTGTTTAGCATTATAAATTTCATAGATAAGTTGAAATATTTAATGGAGTGGTGGTCAGTTTGAATATCGGTTAAATAGACCTTACGAAGAGCATTCCGCAATTATTAATTTTACGTCTTTTATTCACTATGGTTCACCGTTTTGAAATTACGGGCATTTTAGTCAACAGACAGGTTGGATAGCCGTGTAGAAAAATGGGAGATATTTTACTCTTTTACCTATACGAGTATATATGATGTAAGATGTTCTTCAATTAGAACGTCCGTCATTGCAAAAAGATGGACATGCAGTAGACGGGAAAGGGCCCATTGACTTATTAAAATATAGTGTCATAAAAAAAACAAACTTGCGTAAAATATAAAAGCCTGTTCAAATATTCCCGAAATGCAGAGGCAACTTATCATTGTTATTAGATACACAACTCTGGATAATTTAAACACTGTTGTGTAATTTATTATGACTAGGCCGTATGAAATATTAGTATTTGATTACTAGATAGTGCGAAAGTGGTGTTTATTGTTCTGACAATATTGTATTCCAATTTAGACTTTTTTTTTATTAATACTATCACGGCAAATTGATCCCACTACACCAGATGGTAGGTAGAGTGGGAACTATTAGAATATCGACTGACGAGAGATGATTACCGCTCGACAGTCGATACAATTATGCCGGCATGTTGGAACTGGATATACACAGACTGATCCCGGAACGCGACACTTACGTAGGCGACTTTGGTTTTTGGTTGGCCCACAGTAGACTTGGAAAGATATGCTTGACAGGAAAGCTATGATTATTTGTCTTTAAACGTTCAAATACCTAATCGATTTAAATAAATTCTCAAAAATTATTCATTTTACCCGGGCAGCTATCAGAGACTTTTCAATAACCCATTTCTGATTTATACTATTGTGTTATTCTAAATATTTAATTATGAGGCAAAAAAAATATTAATATTTTCTATTTTACAGGTGAGCCAAAATACTGCATATAAAAAAAAAACTTACATTTTTGAGAGTACAAAATATTTTCATTGCACGAATGGAAATCTACATGCACTGAAATAAAACTATTTTTCGGATTTTATATATTTCGCAGTATTTTATATATTATAATTTTCTCCAGACGTTTCAAAACATTTACAACCTTCATGGTCACAGGGGAGAGTTTTATTTCAATGTCAACATTTGCGAAAACATTAGAAATCATTATCTAAATGCATATTCCAAAATAACGAAATAAAAAATATAGCCGAGACTGGTATTAAAAAGGCCAAAGGAAAAGCGTTCCTACTTCAGTCCAGTGGCAGCAGGCGATCAATGCGGTGACGTCACGGTGAAAGGCGAATAATATTGGTCACCGTTGTGCCGTGGATTGCGAGAACTGGGCTTTGTGACATAAATTAGAGGCCAGCTGGGAATGAATCTCACGAATCGAGTCTGCTAAATTATCATTCAATTGGTCATTTCGTATAATAGTGGTAGATTCACTCTATATTTACAGTACGAATATGTCTGATCGAAGAGGTAGTACCAATATTTTACAAAATACATTCAAAAATATACAAATATCTCCTTCTTTTTTGGAAGTCTGTTAAAAACCATCGTAAAATGGCTACAGATGGCAGTTGGGCATCCCGTCGCCAGACCTCTGGCTTTTAAATGTTGTTTTTGTATTCGTTTTTATTTATCACTTGTTTTAATGCTTTTCGATGTTTCTATTATTTTTTATTTATTAGTTTTTTTTTTTTCAGGAAATATCGTAAGGTAAGAAGTTACCTGAACTTACGTGAAGACGTAGGCACATATTTTTTCCATAAAAAATTGAACAATGCAGTCCTATAATAATTTATTTATCGATTTGTACATATTATGTAGGAGCTGCGATAGCCTAGTTATGGAACGGACTGCCGAGATGAATGTACGCAGGTTCAAACCCCAAAGGCACACACCTCTGACATTCTTATAATTATGTGTGTAAATATTTTTCAATATAGTACAGTAACAAAACTACAAAAGTCTCTTAATTCCAATGATTTCCAATGTTGTTTATCTTGAGCAATCTGTCTCAATTTTGGTTTGGCTGTTAATTGAAGCTGGTTTCTCCACTTTTTGTGCTGTCTTTGTCGATTTCTTTTTGGTTTCGTGGGTACATTTCGGTAATTTTTGATCCATCTATAAACGTACTCAATGCCAAATAATGGTATCTATACAAATATATATTTTTTTATACCTTACCGAAACACCCAAATTAGATTTTGACATAAAAGACCACATAAAAATATAAAAATAATAATAACAATGAAAACTCACGCGAAATTGCTAGATCAAACTTATCGCCCGCGCTGCCGCGTGGAGCAAGAGGGACGTGTGCGGGGTTGCGGGGAAGGGAAGGGTGTGTTTGAACGGCCGGTTGTAGTAGAAAGTATCTGTGAGCGACCGACATGCGCCGGATTTTTATTAATACGAAAGGTAACCAGCATGACAAAAATTTAATATGTTTTTGGGATAAAATATGACATATTATGTTAAAAAATTGTGTAAACGGATTACGCTACTGATGTTCAAAAAACTGATTTCGGGCCTGTGATATACTAAAAATAATGTATAGCAATAATCATGTTCCTACTCTTATAATATGAACAAAATAAACTACCGTATGTTTCCGTAAGAAAACGGAATGCACGAAGGCATAGTAATATTTTATGTGAAAATGGCGTCGAGATGTAACTTTGGAAGGCTCTGACACAATTAATAGTGTGTACATGTGAGGCTGCAAACGACTACTGTGAAATACTTCGCCGTATATCAAATTTTTGTTTAAATTAAGAATTTCTCGTGTTTCATCTTGGACTATTCTCTAGCTATATTACTTTGTTCGTTGTTTCATGCAGAAAGTGCAGTACAAATTGTCATATCATAATATGTATGTAGGTATTACCTATATGATTGTAACAGGGTTTTCTGAAATGGGGATTTCCAGAACAGCTCCATTAAAAGATCGTGGAAAATAATTAAGTCAGTAAGAAAATCGGTAATATACTGTCAGGATATAAATATTATTGTAAGGGTTTTTGTGACACCTTTTTCTTTAAATAATGAGCATTTGACCAAGCACCTGGTCCGTTGGTCGGTGTCATATTTGTGAAGGTATTTATGTAGTTTGAGAGTTCTTTTTATTGTAAACAAAATCGCTTCAGTTTCTAACAGTACAATATGATTTTATTTATACTAATATATCTATTTCGATTAAAAATAAAAATCGGACTAACATTAGTTCATTAAACTTAACAAACGACAAATCTCACGACGTCAAGATATCTGCTTTATTTAGTGTCAACTTGAAGTTACTGAAAGTCAACAACCTTGATTCCTGTATCTTACCTTATTGACCGATGAAAAGATAAGTCGATACGTAAATTTTTTTAATAAAATAATTCACTGTCATGCCTTAAAAATAATCTAAAAATAAACTAATAATTAAATTAACTTTTAAAAATAAAGCATGCGCGCGTTCCAATAAGGTCCATTCTCGGTAGATACAGAACTTTACTAATCTACCAGTAATTCAGATTCCGATCATAATACCCTCACACGCCCTCTCGTTTGCCTCATAAAGACGGGTTACGATTGTAGCGTTTTATTAGTCTTTTAACGTGATTTTCTAGACCTCCCTTTCTCAATCCACATAATAAAAGAGTGATGAGGTTTCTGTCTGTATTGCTCTTTATTTTATTTGATTTGTCTCTGACTTATTCAAAATTCAATATTAAAATCAGAAATAATCCGTCTTAAAATATGTTATGTATTAAGTAACGTAAGTATAGTCAGACAACAGTAGCTGAACCAATTCGAAATTTCAAATCGCCTTTAAACTTTTCTGCCCTTATCAACCATCGATTTTTACTCACTATAACAAACTTCAAGGAGTTCACTTTCTTAGATAATGAAAATGGAATATTACGATTGAATTTAATGTGTAGAAGCGTTTTAAAGTTTTTAATTTTTAGATACTCTCGTAACTGACTATACACAATAATATTATCGTCTAGGCTAAGGTCAAAGAAAAATATTTTATAATTAAAAATAGCAGTCGAGAATATTAACTTTATGAACTACTACTTTAAGAAAGAAAAAATATAGCGGTACATAAACTACACACCAGCTATAAAAGCTAAAATGCACTTTATCTCTCCTGATATAAGATCTTATTCACAACATACATCAACTAATCCATTATTAGTAGAGATTTACGATAAACAGAAGATTATAGAGGAGATTAATCCGCACTAGTTAGCATCTGCAGCTTAACAGGGATCCCTTTGCATTTAACCTTTGTATTGATTGCATCATGAGTTAATCTTATATAAGTAACTTCATTAATTTTAGATTACCGAATTAAAGGGAGACATTTAGTTCAAATTATGTGTATATACTTTGTGAATTGTCGCTTGCTCTAACGGTGAAAGAAAACATCGTGAGGAAACCTGCATAACTGAGAAGTTCTCTATAGGAATTTCGAGGGTGTGTGAAGTCTACCAATCCGCACTAGGCCAGCGTAGTGGACTAAGGCCTAATCTCTCTCAGTAGTAGAGGAGGCCCGTGCTCAACAGTAGGACAATATATAAAACGGGGCTGATATTATTTTTATTATTGTTTATTTATTTTGCATCAGGTCTCCCGTTTGAAAAAGCAAAAAAATGTATAAAAAGCATATTTAATAAAGATAATATTCATGTTATTTCTATATCCAGGTTATAATTGAAATATAAAATATGAATAAATATTTGAGACATAAATTACATATCTCTTGGTGATGAGCGCAATGCACCACAGAGTGCTTTGTTATTCAAAATTCGAACCAGGGCTCCAGCAATAAGAGCGTTCAGAAAACTTAAGTCGTAAATGCCAAACTAACGGTAAAATTACTGTATTAGCTGAACTTATGCAATTTTACACAGACGGTCTGTCTTAACGTACTATTCAAAGGACTCAAACTTCACTTAGTGGAGTTGTTCAAAATTTGAAAATTAAGTCCATGAATATTCTCAATGTGTTACCGGATAAGCCTTTTTTATCTTTATTTTAACTTCATGTTTAAATTTATTATTTTATAGCTTAAAAATTTTATTAATCGGACTTTTTTTAGAGTACATCGTCACGTCATCAAAGCCATAGAAAATACTTATAATTTTGTTTTTCAAAAGCATTTCTCCATATCTCTGTGCTTACTGCCTCGAGTCCAATCACCGGATCAGGCAGTAATATTTGATTTAGCTAGAATTTTTCCCGATATAGCAATAGGCTTACCACCATCACGTTGTGGGACGGAATACGCACAGCGAAAAATGTATGCACCAGTTGCGTCTCTGCCTACCCTTTTGGAAATAAAAGGCGTGAGTTATTTGTCCATAATATAAACCTATTTTAAGATAAATGGCTCAATTCATGCCATGTTTGAAACAGTTGCAAACGACAGAAAGAATTGGTAACATAAAGCCAACTCCACTTATCTGATTAACAAGGGGACGGACCAACAAACTAAGTAATAAAAGAGCATTATTACGCCCCAGTTTGCAGGGGGCGGGCAGACATCAATTTGCAAAGGGTCCGGCGATAAAGAAAAAAGTTTTGAAAGTGCTATGGAACATGTCAATGTCAGTGATTCATGGTTTGTTTCATTGAATTTTAGTTTTTAGGTTATTTCTTGGGTGATATGGACATTATTGAATCTTTCATATTTGAATCTATGAATTGTTAAAAAACCTATGAGTTCATATTAAGCACAAATTCTATACTCCGGGCTGATATTGAGTAATACCTAGTATCCGTTTGCCCGACCTGAGATTCGATCCCAGGACCTCAGAGCGGTGTCGTAACACGCACGACATACAACTACACCACCAAAACAATAAACTATTTATTCATGGAAAGAAAGAAAAACGCATTTATTTGCCACAGCGTACAAGAAATACGACATACCCTCCTAATGACAATTTAAAATAAAAAGAAAAAAAGAGACGACGGAGTCTGCTAGTGGCATCGGCGCTGTGTTATACATATAGATGACCATTCATCAAGAATTGTTGAGCTATAGCGCGAACCACAGCACAACGTTGATTTTCAATGGTCACCTTGGATAACATGCGGACCCCGGCCAACAATAAAACACAAAGTAAAACTCATACATTATTTATACATAGTTGAAAAGTTAAATACATTTGTAGACTTTGTCTTATACAAAATACTAACAGAAACTATATATCTGGCTTTAACTGTATTCCATTCATAAATAAAAGGCCTTTTGCAAAACTAAAAACAGAACTCCCGAAATAAAACGAGACGAGAATGAATTGTGAATTGAGATCTCAGGGAAGTTTCTTGTTAATGTTCAAAGAGAGTTAGAGGTTTCAAAGGGTTTGGGTTTCACATTTACTATGCACGTAGATTAATATAAATAATGTTGTCATTCGCAATGGGGATGTAGGTCAAACTTATGTAGCTACATTTCGCACGGTTTCTAAAAGAACTAAAAGACTCACTGTCTATTTACTATGTATAAATGACAATCTAGGACGTAGTCTAGATAAATTCAATGGCAGAATTTGCACCAATACGCATTAATACCTACTTAAAAAAACACTTATACAACAGACGTAGAACTGCGTTAAAATTACATCAGAAATAATCAGCAACATCAATTATCTGAAATTGCAAATCGTTCCAAAATCATAATCGCATTGCAACCGCGGTTTAAATCGAAACCTAATCCAATTAGACCCATTAATGATAATGAGACATCCATTTGAATAATCAATTACACGAAGATGCAATATTCAGAATCATATACGCGTAAAATCCGAGCGCCAATTACCTCGGATTATATGGTTCATAAGCGGCAAGAGCCTAGTTGGGAGGTGATCGGACTGTCAAGGCGAATATCCGCAGGTTCAAAACCCATGAGTACACACCTCTGGCTTTTCTAAGTTATGTGTATCATCATCAATTGAGAAACTTCAAAGTCAATTGACAAAGTTGGTTCGTCAGCCAAGTCAGGAGCCAAGTAAACGCAGGAGATATAGCGCAAAAGTGTGTGCGAAACAGGTGCACTCTCTGTTCCTTCATTCTCATAGTCCGATGAGACGCAACCCGATGACCGGAGAGAGATCAGGCGCAGGACGAACGGCTCTACTTGCTTTCCAAGGCACGGGGTTATCACACCGCCAACCTCCTGATTTCCTGCGACTGAGTAATTTTTTAAGATGGAAAACCCAGTCATAATCATTTTGGACCGACTCGGGATTCGAATCCAGGACCTCAGTAGTACCTCTAGTAGTCGTACTCGTACCGTGTACAATTACAACTAGGCCACCGAGATAGTCAACTTTGTGAATTATCGTTTGCTTTAACGATGAATAAAAACATCGTGAAGAAATCTGCATACCTGAGAAGTTCTCCATAGGAATTATGAGAATGTGTAAAGTCAGCCAATCCGCAGTAGACCAGCGTTGTGAACTAAGGCCTAATACATGAACCACGAAGGCTGCAGTCAGTTTTATTTCCACATAGAATGTATATCACGTTTTGCCTGAATGCCAAATATGCCTTGTGCATCACTAAGCCGTCAATCTGGATTGTTGTCAAATCACAACAGTCGTTAAGCCATGTCAGAAGCTGTATTGTAAGTCCTTCTGACACTGGCTCACTGGTCTGGAAAATGCATCCGTCGACCAATGCACAATAGTCCGCAGTTACGTAACATTTTACAAGGTTTTACTTCATGTAACTTTATGCTAGATATTTTTAATATTGTTTATCTTAAAATTACTGGTTGTACTATATTACATTTATACTCACAAAGGTTCATGCCTTTATACTCGAAAGTGTAAGCAGGCGTATAAGAAACGAACCTAACGTCATGTGAGGAACAAATTTATTCGTATTTATATTCTTCGTATAGAAATACAAATTTTATTTGCCAAAAAAAGATAATTAAACCTGAATCCAGTGACGTTATAGTTCACTGCATAAATACGCTATCAAAGAGGCAGCTATTTAAATTATATTTATTTCTATAAGACATAGCTTAATCATAATACTTTAAACCTTGAAGTCTAAAATGCCATACTTTTTAATCGAAAATGTAGTAGATTTATTCACAATAAACAGAGGCAATTTACAGAATTAATATATCACTCGGATGTATGGAACTCCTCCTTCTACATTACTTTATAAAATATTGCTTAGAAGTTGGTAAAACCTCGGTACTTCTACGAGCGGTGAGCGTTGTTGAAACTTTATTTTTAAATGTGAGTCTTGAGTTAAAGTGACGAAGATATATTTTCATGTCTCATCTGCTCGCTTGAAGCGTTTGTAAGATACACAAAAAAAGTGGCTTCTAAACAACTACAAAGTAAGTAATTTTTGACTTAACAGTTACGGTTTTTTTTATTGCTTTGAATGACGAGACGAGCTTGCCGTTCACCTGATGGTGAGCGAAATGACCGCCCATAAACAGTAGAAACACCATCCAACACCTTGAATTACAAAGTGTTGTTCGGTATTCCACCGCGTTCGCCATCCTGAGACATGAGATGTTAAGCCTTATTATTATGTCCAGTAGTTACACTGGCTACAATGTCATTCAAACCGAAACACAACTGACTACACACAATTGCTTGAGGCTTATTAAGAATAAAAAATAAGAGGAAAATTATTTATTCTATTTATAATAAAAAATATATTTTACAATAAATATATTTTTTGAAATCCCTTGCTTTTCTCCCATCTTGTTTATAAGTCGTCTAAAATCTATCAACCTGACTGAAATCAGTCCCTATAAATTGGTATTTGAGAATGATAAATATTTTACTAAATTTTAGCTCTATTCAAAGCTGATTTATCATTTGACAGATTCCTTTTATCCTTAAACGTTTATCGTACAAATAACTCTGATATTTTGACAGTTTTCATAAAGATTACATTTATGTCAAATACATTTTAAGACTACTGTTTAGTTTTGTTGTTTTATAACAAAACTTGTTTTCAACGTTACATATTATGCTGTCTTACTTTCTGCCCTTATGCTGCTGTAATATGGGATCAAGGCCGAATATTTTTGTACGCATGACAAGAATTATCAACCTGGAACTATGTAACATAAAGCACATTACGATAGTCTGTCACTTCATTGTGATTAGTCGAGAGACTAGCATGTGACTCATTCATTAATCTCTCGACAAATCACAATCATAACAATAAAACGACACGTGTCGTGTTTGTTATGCCATATTTTTGGGAGCACGCTTCGTTTTATGAGCGTCGGTGTCCCTGAAGAATCTCTTCAATTCCTCCAACTTTTAGAGGAGTCAGTACCGAGTGTATCGTTATAGAAACCTACAAATTATTCGACTAAGGAATCGACATATTCCGGCAAAATTGTGTAGAGTAGCGAGGGATATTCATCTCTCGTCAGTTGACACTCTATCTGGACCCTACTCTTACCATTAGGTGGTGTGGAACCATGTTGCTGTACCCATATAACAAAAAACCTAGACCTTTCAGTACACAATGTTGGAAATCATCTTATAGGCGACAATTTATTGTACAACACTGTTGGAAAATAAACATTATATTTTATCGCTTCCTATATGACCGCACCTTTACTCCGTATATTATGATAATCCGTGAAAGTTTGAAGCGAGTGTAAGTTTCACCAGTATTTTATAAAACGTGTTCGCATACGTCTAGTGCTTAGAAATATGGTTTTAAACGCCTACACTTTGAAAGTATATATTTACTTTAAGTTACAGTCAATGTTATTTTCTATCATTTCAAGTATTTTTAACCAGTCTATATTTAAATAATTAGAATTGGAATAAAATATATGTCTCATTTAGACGGACCAATTATTGCTAGCAATAACAGTTTTTATGGTTTCGTACCTCAAAATGGAATCCTATGGGATTACATTGTTGTCCATCAGCCAAGACCCTTTTTCTGAGGAACGCGTTATATTAAATACTCGGGTCTACGATCTGTTTTAACAGTGAAAAAACGTAGATTAAATAGCAACGCGATCAAAAGTTATGACCGCTTATGTTGCACAATTTCAAATTGTTTTATTTCACAAGGGAATAAAACCTACATGGTACTTACAGTGGACCTAGATCATAAAATTTGGCTAGAAGCAATGTCTTAAAGCACAAGTAAAAATCTCTTCTGTTTGAATATTTTTCAAAATACTCGTCTACGTCAATACGGGTGAGAATTGCCTTGCGATTGCTTTTGTATAGACGAGGTAACATTTTAAAGCTATATTTGCGTATGATTATTAATAACAATGGTTTATCTGTTTAATTAAGACTTTATTAGTAATCATATTTGTTGTGAGCTAAATGTTAATAATGGCGATAGCCTAGTTGGGTGTGGAACGGTCTGCCAAGACGAATGTCCGCAGGTTCAAATCCCAACGGCACACACCTCTGACTTTTCTAAAAAATCATGTGTGTATTCTTTGTGAATTTATCGTTCGCTTTAACGGTGAAGGAAAACATCGTGAGGAAACCTGCACATCCGAGAAGTTCTCTATAGGAATTTCGAAGGTGTGTGAAGTCTACCAATCCGCACTAGGCCAGCGTGGTGGACTAAGGCTTAATCCCTCTCAGTAGTAGAAGAGGGCCGTGCTCAGCAGTGGGCAAGTATATAATACAGGGCTGATATTATTAAACGTTAATTATTAAAGTTACATAACTCGCAACGCATTACCTATGATATTATAGTAAGTGAGGTTTCCTAATTAATTATTATATTTTTTTTAATAATCTCATTAGACTAGACTTTAGTGGCAATGTAAAATTAAATTAAACTATAACGATCTTTCATATTAGTGCACGAAACGGTGGTATGACAGGCTCTATCACTCCATGCGACGGAAACCATATCATCAAGCCAGGGATATTTTAGTTATCTGTCCTAATCCCCTAAAAACAAGGTGCAAAGTTAATGTGCAATTTGTTACTTTGTTTTTAGACATCATCAGACTACATTTTAGTCCACTTACACATAGACGTACTGCAATACGCCATTTAATTTTCAGCGTCGTGGATATTTTAGTCCATTTGAAAATAGGCCTCTTCCAATACACGCCATTTCTTCCGGTTTTCGGCCTGTCACATCCAGTTTCCGCCAGTGATTTTCGCACATCGTCTATCCATCTAGCTGGAGGGCGTACACTAAGCTTTCTAACTCGTTGTCTCCCCTCAAGAACTTGTTTACCCCAGTGGTTGTCAGTTCTTCGAGAGATATGACCAGCCCACTGCCACTTCGACTTACAATATTATGTGCTATGTATGTTGTATTTAGTAATTTATCAAATCCAAATTCAAAAAATCAATATTCATTGTTATTGTAATTTTGAATAAACTTATTATTAAATTAAAAACCATAAAAAACGGCTAATCACCCATTAACTAAAGTAATATGCGTAATTATATGCCTAACTCTAGTAATGTTTTAAATGAAATTCAACTGATGAAACTATGCAGCGAAACCGTTCGAAAGTCACGTAGGAGTTAAGTCGAGAGAGCCATTAGTCCTCCCCTCTCCTTGTTCCCCTGATGTCTGCCATTACTTAGTGCATCCACCCTTGAGTGAAACATGTAATGGCAAAAATTTTAAATCAAACATATTGGGTTTTAATTAAGGGTTTTATTGTACTAGTCTTGCTCGCGGCTTCGTTGACATGGAATTATATTTGTGACAAACATAAAGAATAACTTATGGCCTTTCTTGAGTTTAAAACTAACTTTATAAAAAACACTCACTTTGTTTCCATTAACAGTTAAACACGACACCTAGGGCTCAAACAAAAAAATCCCGAATTATTTTCACCACACGTGACCTAGCGTCAGATGTTGAAAATAAAAAAAAATAATAAAAAAAAACATACTGTGCGTGCTGCATCATGAAAGTAGAAAGAGACAAAGCTCAGACGATATAAAAGCAACTTAAATTACTTAAACAATGAATAACATTTCTCTTGTTCTGCATAAATTCACTATAACTCAACCATGGACTAGCATTTAACCAATAAAAGACAAGGAAAGAGAAATAAATAATTTACATAAACCCGAAACGTTACGAAACAAATTAGCAAATTAAATTTTATGTGGAAAGGAAAAACTTCCTCCAAGTTACAAATTAACACCGAGTCTTTTATGAAGACAACAAAAATACTTTTCAAAGAATCGAATTCGGAACGAGTAGATTTGCATGCCGTCCGAGTTTTGTTTAATGATGGTATTTCGTACTTTCGGCTTTATTATTTTACAATTTATTTGAGGAAATAAAATCTACACCTTTATCTCTAAATGGTCAGAGAGGGACGCGAATATCGCTATTCGGTTTCCGTCCTATGGCGTGAACAAAAGCGAATTTATACTATAATAGGAAAAAATTATAATCATGAAAAAATGTACAGCAGCAACGCGTGGTCAACATTCGTATTTTGGACATATTTCTGGCCATTTGAAAAGTAAAACTACACTTTTTAAAAACTATCTTCCTGACGCGAAACATTTGTGGATAAAACACCACACACGATGCGACAGTAGCACGAACTGTCCTGTCAAATTATAATACCACAAACTCGAACGTTTTTCGATTGTTCGGCACCGACGCACCCTTTTACAATATCCACAATCGGATTTGTCGTGTTAATTCGTTGGACAATATCCATGATCGGGTTTGTCATATTAATTCGTTGAGACAGTTTGTGCGACGGTCGCGCAGTATGTAGCCTTATATATCTCGGAGTAGGATATGGACCCACTATCTGACAAGCTTATCGCTCTCTACATCACAGAACCCGCCAGTACACATGTATACAGTATACTATACGTGGGTTAATTGTTTGAGACGTAGGTTGTTATTGTTGTCTTTCGGTATCGTAGGTAGTACATAAAAAAATATTATTTAATTTACCGCCGTTAAGTTAATCAACTAGTTTGTGAAACAACGTTCGTGTTTTAATACCAAACCTTAGTGTTTTCTATAAGAATTTTTATTTTATAATATGGGGTATCCGAATTAGGGAGCCATGGGCTACCATTGTGGATGAAATGCTTAATTTAAACCAGCTTAAACTCAAATCGCTGCCCTAAATTTCTGATGACTTCATTCTCTCACAGTGGCCGTCTTAAGCCAAGGTTCGTTTCGTTACATAGTTGCCCTCAGCATGGTCACTTAACGTAATTTGCTGGTGATAGGATTTATTTAATATCCGCCGGGATATTGACCACCGTACACAAGATGTTAAAACCCGCCTCATTTGTCCACGTAAGAGTGTCGCGTTCCGGGATCAGCCTGTGTATATCCGTCATAATTGTGTTGACTGCTGAGGGATAATCATCTCTCGTTAGTCAACATTCTATGGGATCCCACTTCACTCATAAGGTGCTGAAGGGTCATTTTGCTGTGCACGTAAATAAAACTTAAAGGGGTTCGAACGCCTAAAGCGTTCACCCGAAAGACCGGTGTGGCTAAAAAGACAGACTCGCGTTAAGATGCTAGTCGTAGGGACCATATTAAAAAGTGATTGCTAAAGATCTGTATCTAATAGTATAAACAATAAAATATTATATTTAATAAATAAAAAAAAATATATAGTATTTTAAATTCATAAATGCATTTGACGTTGATCGGTGATATTAGAATCTTCTCGAAGTATTTGAGGCTTTGTGCAGTAGCCGTTATTTCGCTTCTGACGTCGACGAGAGCTTAACGTGCTTCCCCAGGTGGCGAGAGGCTCAGGAATTTAAAAGCATTGAATAGACTCTCCCATGTCAGCTCAACTGAGTGGTTGACAATTTCAACAAAGCATATGTACGAAATTAATTGCATGAAATATATATTTATTTTCTTTTTTAATTATTTCTTTTGTGTATTTTGTATTTTGTATTTGTAGAGATTGGACTGATTATGTGTTCACAGGGTTGAACGCTTTAGAAAGAAAAAAGCAACTGTTTGGCCAACAACTGTCTTTTCCGTAAGACTGGAGTGTAGACTTTGCTGTCTATTTCACACTCTTGTGCCTTAAATTCCTTATTAACTCTGGCATAGGAATATTCAACTCTCCATCAAATGCGCGATAATCGAAAAAATATTATCGTAAATGCCACACAAAACATTTTTTTCTACTGACATTATTTTATAAACATGTTAACAATGAATTAAATGTTACGATACAAAAACGTCGACTAATTCTCTTGAAATTTTTAGACTTCCCTATAATATTTATGATTAAAATTATTCTCGAATCATAATTCCACTAATTCACATAAACTAAACTCTACATCAAACCATACAATTTATATTCCCAAGGAACATTCCCTAACTTCGAAACTTCATCCCATAACATTTAAATCCTAATTAACACTTAACGTTTAAAGATAGTAATTAATTTTAAAGACAGTGAGTGAGAGTCGATAATCGTTATTGAAACACTTTCCATCCCACTTAATATCAACAATGAAGCCCCTTGTATAGCGATAGAGGACAATGGTTCTCAAAGGTTGACAATTCCATTTTATGAAATAACTTTTTTATTACCTCCAAGACAAAAGAGCTAACGGCTCAGCTGATGGTAAGTGGTTGGTAGGTACATTTTTTGATTACCTATTCTTACTTAGAAGGCTGAAGGCAAAAAACTAAACAACTGAACAGATTTTCATACGGTTTTTACCAACGAAGGAATCGCTAGTTTATTATAATAAGCAGTTAATTTCATTGCATGAAATCCAACTAAGATAATAATGACCATGCTAATTCTGCTGCTCTCAAAAATTCCAAATAAACCAGTGTTGACTATACCATACTGATTGAAACCTAGACAATACCCGTATATCCTAGTTAGATTAAATTTAATTGTAAAAAATCCACAAATATGTTATCCCTCTTGGGTTTCTCAAATTATTATTAACTTACTATTTAATGATTTCTTATGATTACGCAAATGTTAGACATTAAAATTAAACTGTTTTTCGAAATTAATCGCGGTTTTTGTATTTCTTAATTTTCACCCGACTTTTCGAAGACTGGTTACTATGAAGGCTGAAAAGTCTTCGAAACGTCGGGAGAAAATTAAGATTTATATAAAACCGCGATAAAATCTTAACAATAGTTTAATTTTAATAACTAACTATATATTTTAGTCAGCCGAGTGAAGAATAACATCTCGTGATATTTTAGAAACTTTCAAATGGTCTTATAGGGCGATGCCCTTTTGAGAACTAAATTCACTAACTTAATACAGTAAAGATCTCTCGTGTTCAATCCAAACCGTCGCTCTTCACGGACCATTTGGCTGGATCAAGAACGATCTCTCAAACGCAAAGGATTCTGTAGACATCAATTCGCGAAATCTCGTTATTATCCTACCAAATTAATATGGCCTGTGTTTTAATGCTTTTATCTCTGTCTCTATGGGTTATGTAAATTGTTTCGCTTTTGTTTAGCGTTGGATCTTTACAATTGGTTTCCATTCTTCGGGTTTGTTTTCCGGCTGAATTGAAATCCATTAGGGGATGTTAAGTGAGGGTCTGTTATTTAATAACTTGGGCTATATTTAATCTTCGGTATTATGATGTTAATTTTTTTCTTAGTTATCATCCTTTTCAATGAACAAAACTATCTTTTATATGAACATAAACTTCTTATATCTTTTAATTTCATTTATAATTAAGGCGAAAAATATCATGCCATTTATGTGCACATTCTTCAGTATTACCAGAGGCGTAAATCAGAGGTCAACGCTTTATTACTGAGGTAATAAACAGCACAGGTTTGGTAATTACCAAGAAAATGAACGCTCCGTGACCCTCGAGTTAGAATAAAAGCCGGAATACGTGATATTATGGGATTACCAGCGTGTTATGTTAGAGAACAGGTTTGAAGGCTTAAAAAAATATAATTCTTAACTATTGAAATTTCATCAACCCGAATACAATGGCGGAGAGTTAAAATACTTAGATTTTTTGTGGATTAATATTTACTTCCTTTATTTGCAAATTAGCTTTTGCCCGCGGCTCCACCCACATAGAAAAGTATTTCCGACATTAAAGACCTACTTTATATTTTCTCGAAATAAAAAGTAGCATATAACACTCAGAAAAAATGTAGCTTCCTAATACAGCATTTTTTTTTAATTTGTTTAGTAGTCCAAAGATTACCACTACATAAGTTTGTAGGTACAAACAAACTCACAAACTTTTGCTCCTTATAATATGTATCCTTTTAATACTCTTCGTGTTTGTTGTCGTTATGGAAACAGGATATATTTCCTTTCATACTGTCTCGGTGGCGTAGTGGTATTACGATACGACTGCATTGCTAAAGTCTCGAATTCCATCCCCGGGTCGTGCAGAGTCCGGAATTTGTGCCCAATATAGTGATAGGCTCACTCCCTATCATGGGACGGAATTAACATGGCAAGTGCGTTGACCAGTTGCGTGTCTGCCTACCCTTGGGGATAAAAGGCGTGAGTGTGTGTATATTACAGTGAAAAGCGCGTTCGACGTTAAGCCAAACTAAATAAAACCTCTAGCAGCCTGAGAATCCCTGCACAATCGGGGAACAGCCACTATTCACACAAAGTGAATAAATAAACAGCCCCATCTCTGTGTGGGGCTTTATGCATTGCCCTAAACCCAAGTTGTATGTTCGCCTTTAAGTACACTTAATTGACGCTTTACCTAGAATTCTTTGATCAAAAGGAAATTTATATGAGAATATAATATGATTGCAGCTTTCAAGTCATACCAAATAGTATCTGAAATATACTTGAATGAAATTCTGCTAGCAGCCAACCAGCCCTGTGTATATAATAATGTTAGCCCTGTATTATATACCGTCCCACTGCTGGGCACGGGCCTCCTGTACTGCTGAAGGATTTGGCCTTAGTCCACCACGCCGACCTAATAGGTCGACTTTACATACCTTCGAAATTATTATAAAAAACTTCTCAGGTATGCAGGTTTTCTCACGATGTTTTCCTTCACCGTTAAAGCAAGCCCTAATTAACAAAGAATACACACATAACTTTCGAAAAGTTTAGGTGCGCGCCCTTAGGTTTTGAACCTGCGGACATTCGTTTCGGCAGTCCGTTCCACTCCCCACTAGGTAGTAGGTTATCACCACCTCGTGCTTAACGAAATATATACCTGACAGTGGCGGGGGGTCCATATAATCCGATTCTGCCGGCTTCCCTTTATATAGAACTAGCGACCCGCCACGGCTTCGCACGGGTGCAATGCTGATACTAAATACACTACAGAAAAACTGTGAACGTTGTATATAAAAACATAGCGGCCCGCTCTGGCTTCGCACGGGTATAACATAACAAAATAACAGTATTTCTCCACTATTTAATGGATGTTATTATACATATAAACCTTCCTCTTGAATCACTCTATCTATTAAAAAAAAACGCATCAAAATCCGTTGCGTAGTTTTAAAGATTTAAGCATACAAAGGGACATAGGGACAGAGAAAGCGACTTTGTTTTATACTATGTAGTGATGTGCAACACGTCGAACATCGTGACCAAGTTTCACATTTATATTATTAGTACGTAGGATTCATGGTCACTCTGGGGTAGTTTGAGGCACGGCTCAAACTTTCCCGTGCAGGGATTTGAGCCACGGCCCGTCCCCGCATTAAATTGTGACTCCGAAATGCTAAGTTAATCCATCATCGCACTGCGAAGAGGCCCTAAAGTTAAACTTTACCAAGTTGAATGGTTATAGTCATTATTTTAACTATTATGTGTTAGGAGAAATTAGACTACATCTTAACGTATGTGGATTTGGTACAAGTTGTAAGATTTATTCGTTGCAAGTATTGACATAAATTATGCGACTCTGTGTATGGAGTATTTTGTCTTGACGCGGAAATCGAAACCGCGATTTTTCGTTCCCCATTCGGTTCAATAATATCACTTTATGTTTAATTTGTTTATGACATTATACGTTAACCAAATAAACATGCAAACATATCTATTAAATATGGTTTTACTTTTCCTTACATAATATGTTATACATAAGTAATAGGACATTGAAAGAATCGACACCAACCAGTCAATATTCGTGCTTAAATAAATTCCTATTTCTAATACCGACCTGTTCCACAATCTGATAAATGCAAACCACCCGAGAAAATGTATAAACTAGTTAAAGCAATTTGAAACATAAATTAGTTTCCACTTTCATTTTAAAATTCTCTTCAAAATTTGAATTCGTGCAAACCCCAGCGCTGTTGACGTATTTAATTTCCAAATTAATTAATTTGTAATACCACGACATCGATTGGGGAATAATGGATTTTAGATCTCGTGTCACTCGGTTAATTATATTAGTCGTTAAATGGATAGAAGTTAAATATAATATTGAAATCATTCGTGATTGTTCGCGTTGACAATGTTTTGCAAATAATTATGTTAATCCAGGCCATAATCTATCTGTATGCTAAATTTTGTTTAAGGTAAATCATATATCGTAAGTACATAATATAAGGTATGAATAAATTTCTAATTGCTGGTGGTATATATTTTATATCTGCTCGGATAGCGATCACTGTACACAAAGTTCTAAAACCCGCCATAGTAGCTCATGTAAGGGTGTCGCGTTCCGGGACCAGCCTGTGTATATCCAGTTCCAACTGGCCGGCATAATTGTGTCGACTGCCAAGGGGTAATCATCGCGCGTCAGTCGACATTCTTGCGGTGTCCGTATAAATAAAAAAAAACCTAAACCTTCACATAGTTAAAAAAGGATAATATTCTTAAATATGGGCCAACTTCACAGTTAAAAAACCATGACGTTTCTTGAAATATGGGCCGACCAATGTAAGGTATGAAAAAGCTATGTTGGAATCAGCCCCCCTGACCTTAAATTAGTTCAGCGCTGTTTGACGTGGTATATGATATCAATTTTAAAATTCATTAATGCATTTATAAAGTTACGTTTACATATACATAATCCATGCAGCTAGATAATATTTTAGTAGCACAAACTAAGAAAAACCAGATTCAATAAAAATAATACTTAATATAGAAAGCCAAATATGGAATCAAAACCTTTTAGAGGTCATAGAACCATACCTAATGAACTAGTAGAATTATTCGCGAGTATACCACCATGTTTAGAATTAGCCGAAATTATAGGCACAACGACATTTTGCGGCAAACGCTTGAACTACTTTCGGCTCCGAGCGAAACTCGGTCAAACAGGCTGTATTTATTTAAGCAATTCTAAACTTAATTTACTCAAAGCAAATATAATGTATAGCTCCGGCTTATTCAAGTGAAATCAATTGGACGAAATTAATTCTTTCAAAGTCAATTTGGAAGTTTACATCCATTAGCACAATCAAATCCCTTTTCTCGAACTCCTTTGGGAATCCAAACCATTAGATGTTTGTTAATTACATTTTGATTTTCTTAATTTATATTGCTAATTTGTTTACACACATTCTTGGTAGTTGGTTATCATGATTATGTTGAAGAATTTGGATCACTGAGTTCTCTTATTTAAGACTAGGTTGGCTCCTAATATCGCCCTCATTAAATCTGTGTAAAGATTTATGTTTACGCGAATTTTAGACATCGTTTTTCATATTACAATTTTGTCCGGACGTTGCGAAGACTAAACAGCTTCCATGGTCACAAAGCGAACTGAGGTTTAGGTCGTCCGAAAAGAATAAAACTGTGTCCGAATTTCTTACTTAGATTTCTGCTATATACAGATTTATTTAAACATTATTGAATTAGTCCATAAATATAAAAAGTCCATACCAACTCTTATTATGCTTATGACCCTCACACACAACTAAATACGTTCAGGTTCGTGTTTACTGAATATGATAAAGTCGATTCCCTTGGGTGAGATAAATTTGCGTGTCCACGCGAAAATTTGTTAGAAATAAATAATTTTATCTGGTACTTTAATATCACGTCTGATCGTGTGTATACACAGGATCCCGAAACGCGACATACTTACATGGGTCACTATGGTTTTAACACCTTGTAAGGCGGTCAATATCCGGGCGGATACAAAATATATCCTACCACCTAATACCATACCTGCGCTACACGAATCTGCCTGAACAAGCCGTAATTTACTGACTTAATAATAATAATTATATCAGCCCTGTATTATATATTTGCCCACTGCTGAGCACGGGCCTCCTCTACTACTGAGAGGGATTAGGCTTTAGTCCACCACGCTGGCCTAGTGCGGATTGGTAGACTTCACACACCTTCGAAATTCCTATAGAGAACTTCTCAATTATGCAGGTTTCCTCACGATGTTTTCCTTCACCGTTAAAGCGAACGATAACGAACGATTTTAGAAAAGTCAGAGGTGTGTGCCCTTGGGATTTGAACCTGCGGACATTCGTCTTGTCAGTCCCTTCCACACCTAACTAGACTATCCCCTCTCACAATTTACTGACTTAGATCGCACTAAACAAACGTTTTGCGGAGTGTACTAAACACAATGAACCTGATAGCGCATATCCTCTGATTAGGTTACCTTTTGTTGGCAATTGGATTCGGAGCGAACGCGACAGTAGGATCTGTTCAAAATAGCGCTAATTCAATGCAAACAACCGCAAACTGTTCCAGTGTACACGTGGCTTAAGACATCGAAGTTTGTCAATAGACGACGTTTAATCATGTTAGTTTGAGTAGTTCTAATAAACGACATTGGATGTTTTGATGCTTGCTGTATAGAGGACATGTTTGAATAACTTTTGTTTTTAACTTTTATAAAATAGTAGCTTTTGCTCGTCGCTTCTCCCGCGTGAACGTGTTTTTTCGTGATAAAAGACCCGCTATATATTTGCCCGGAATAAAACGTCTACGTCCTTTCCAGTGTCTTAAACTATCGTCATACCAAATTTAATCTATTCAATAGTTTTTGAGTTTATGGCGTTCGACATTTGGTAAAAAATTATAAGATTATAAATCAGTAGAAGGAGTAAGAATCACGAAACAAAAATAATCCAAATACTTCCACAACTTTTGAAATTATGATGCGTCCGCGAGATATCTCCGCCACGCGCCCATTCCTGCGCGTAGCAACATTTTAAATATAAATGACTGCCTCATTGCTTAGCAAATTTTAATGCTATTTTCATGGAAGGGCTTCTTCTTCATATAAAACATAAGCAAATACCCTATTGCGTCTGAAAAACGAAACGCAAACAGAGTTTATAAGTTAGGTTTTATATCGAATACGCAAAACATTGATTCTAATGGAAATCTTAAACACGTTTTTACATGTCTGTCTAAGAAATACCTATCACTCTAGCCCTAAAGAGCCTTACATTATGTTACATCAAATAATCTCTTAAAAACTTAGCACACCCAAGTGAATTGTGAAATCATAAAACAAATATTTCAACTAGATGTTATCCATTCTAATGGGAACTACGTGTTTTATTGCTCTCTCGGTATATAAGGGTTGTATTATCTAATGTCCCAGGTAAGCAATGAATCGTGGATAAACACTAACATTTCTAGGATAATTCTGGTACACTGACTCTGAGTATTTGGCGAACTGCGGTAACTTTTGGACTCTGTTTTACTACACCTTACCAAGATTAGTAATATTTAAATAAAATTGATACAAATTAATGATGCAATGAGTTTTCTTATCTTTCTTATATCTATATATATAAATGAATCCCTATTTGCCTTGGTCACGCCATCACGCGTGAACGGCTGGACCGATTTCACGAATTATTTTTTATTGTGTTTGTTATTGTCAGGAGAAGGTTCTTATGAAAGAAAAAAATCATAAAATTGCGCGGGAAATTTGAAAACTTAATAAAACTTAAGGCGATACCTCAAGGTCCATTTTCATACATTTTGTTTCACCTTTAATCTGGGTAACTAAACAAGTATTGGCAAGTAAAGAATTTAAATTCACGTCTAGTTAGTTATTAGTTCTCGCAGTTGAAAGAAAAACGTAAAAATAATTAATAATCATGGATATTTCTGCCTTTAAAATTTCGTCATATTAAATTACGGCGGTCGCTATCCGGGCGGATGTAAAATATATCCTACCAGCTAACTTCTAGAGGATCAGGTATGTAATCTGGCGTCTTATAGGCAAATATTTTGCAATAACATAAAAGCACATTAAAAAAGCGGCGATAGCCTTGTTGGTTGTGGAACGGACCGCCGAGACGAATGTCCGCAGGTTCAAATCCCAAGGGCACAGACCTCTGACTTTTCTAAAATCATGTGTGTATTCTTTGTGAATTTATCGTTCGCTTTAACGGTGAAGGAAAACATCGTGAGGAAACCTGCACATCTGAGAAGTTTTCTATAGGAATTTTGAAAATGTGTGAAGTCTACCAAGCCGCACTAAGCCAGCGTGGTGGACTAAGGCCTAATCCCTCTCAGTAATAGAGGAGGCTCGTGCTCAGCAGTGGGCAAGTATATAATACAGGGCTGATATTATTATTATTATTTTATAAAAGCAAATTACATTTACCACCGTCTTATAATTAACATGATAGTGGCACCGTGAAATCAGGTCAAATGTTTGGGCAAATGCCGCGCTCTGTGGTCTCCCATTAAAGTAATTACACCTACACAATGATTAACTCTACGGTTATTACAACTAACGACAAGTACAGTCAGCAACAAAAGTAGATGAACAAGTTTCAAATCGCCTTTTACATCCTTAACTGCAATGGTTTTATCTTCATTACAATAAAATTTAAAGGGTTTTTTTTATTACATTTTATTTTATTTTTAAATTCTTCTAGATAGAAAAAAATTTCTATTGAAGTTATGTGCAGAAGCATTTTGAAAATGTGTATGCCTTTTGTGACTGACTGTACATATTTCGTACCTCCACATAGACATTTCAAAGTCCGAGCTACTAAAGATCCTTATTATTATAGGTACCTACTTAAGCACAGACGGTTCTAATGTAATCCTAATGGTTTGAGTATGAAGTAACATCTTAAGGAACGTTGAAAAGGAACACGAACGAAGCCGCGAACAAAGCTTAGTAAAATATACTCCTAATTGCACCTAATTTGTGCTCTTAGTAGAATAGACTATTTGTAGCAGAAAACTTTTGACTAGTTTTACTCGAATCCCCTGAAGAATCTAATTACGGACTAGTCATAATTATGCTAGCAGTGAATGGAACTAAATTTATGCATAATTATTTACACGTCTTTGCGAATTATCGCTCGCTTTAACGGTGAAGGTAAATATCGTGAGGAAACCTGCGTACCTGAGAAGTTCTCTATAGGAATTTCGAGGGTGAGTGAAGTCTATTAATCCGCACTAGACCAGCGTGGTGGACTAAGGCTTAATCCCTTTCAGTAGTAGAGGAGGCCCGTGCCCAGCAGTGAGACTTATTATCATTATATTACTTATGCGTCTAAATGTCGAGGTGCCTTTGCACCTATATTGTTAACCTCTGCTTTCCAAAGTTACCTGAAAGAAAAGGTCTTTGGAATTAGATCCGCATACATAAAACTGTATATAAAGTGTACAATAAAATTATCATGTTTTATATAGGGTGCCACTACTGGGCACGGGCTTCTACTACTGAGAGGGATTAAGCCTTCGTCCACCACGCTGGTCTAGTGCGGATTGGTAGACTTCACACACCCTCAAAATTCCTATAAGGAATTTCTCAGGTGTGCAAATTTTCTCACGGTGTTTTCTTTCACCATTAAAGTAGGTTATAATTCACAAAAAATATACACATAACTTTAAAAAACGTCAGAGGTTCATGCTCTTGGTTTTGAACCTGTGGATATTCGTTTCTGCAGTTTCTTCACCTCCCAACTAAGCTATCACTGACTCACATATAAATAAATCAATAACGTCGCGGCCACATAACTGCAACAACAGTACTACACCCATACGTTAGTAATGATAAAATAGTGCATCATCATTTCAGCCGGGAATCGTCAACTGCTGGACATAGGCCTCGCCCATTGAGCGCCACAGGGACCGGTTCTGGGCCACCCTCATCCATCGAACTCCGGCGACCCTCACCAGATCGTCGGTCCATGTCGTGAAGGGCCTGCCTACGCTGCGTCAATATTACTATATTATATTATTTAATTAATATGAATGAGATAACCATTTAGAAATTCAAAAACTCGTATTGAGATTACATAATAATTAAAATATTTATATGCTAATAACATTCTGAACGTATATAGAAATCATACTTGTCAAATAATAATAAAAATGAGTAAGTTTTTGAGAATACTACGACCACACGAGTCGGAACAGTTTTTGAAGTCATGTAAAATTAAAATGCAAATAGTTTCTCTACACACATGGGTCGAAAATGCCACGTAAAAACAAACAACGGCACAAAACTCTAAGAGGGGTTGAAAGTAATCTTTTTGCGGCAAATTATGTAAATACCAAGTCAACAAAGGGTTAAGCTAATGTTTAAACAGCACAAACTCATTTCACGCTTTTTGCCGTCCTACTTCCAAATGGAATTATGCTGAAAAGTAGGAGCGTGACATTAAACAATCAACAGCGACATCTGTGAATTAAACTGAACTAATTTGCAGATGTATTGTTCTTGGCGCCATTACTTGATTACAGCTCTATTAGCTTTGACGTTCAGAGTGGGTTAGTAGATGAGACTTGTTAACAACGTGCTAGCGTACACTAGTTTATTTTAAGGGACTTTCAAATCAAACATAACCGTAGTAGTATTCCTATTAGGGTAGTTGACTACTTTTTGTATTAAAAATATCGTCTTTATTCTAACGGAACAAGAACTTTAAAAATCCATACATTTATAAATGAGTTATAAACCTTTGAAAATTGCAGTAAGTGGTAGCTTTCAAATAACACTAATAGCAAACCGTGACGTCAGCGAGTGTTAACGGCCATAACGCTGCGTGCGTGAGAAAGAGATAGCGCAATAATCCTACTAAGCCTCACTTTTGCTCACTATAGTATTTCCAATATGAATAACTGCTCTGTTTTTCAACCAACTTTAATTCTGTTTTAACTGAAAAAAATCTTTTTCGTATTATTTTCTGTTCATTTTAATATAATTAACAAAATTTAACGTAGGGAACGACCTTACTCATTACCACTGTTACTTTATATAATAACCGGTAAACAACTTGAGCAAACTACCACGTGATTTTTAGGTTCACTTACGTAAAAATCTCCCATCAGGCGATGTGCTCAAGTTTTTTTCCTATTATATTACCTTTAGTAAGCCATTAATGATCAAAGAACACATTCTGTGACAAACATACTCCCTCCTTTTATCCCCGAAGGAGTAAGCAATTTAACCAGTGCACCCATTTTTTACAATATATATTCTGCCCTTGATATGATAGGGGGCTATTATCAATATTTTGCGTTCATAGACACCTTGGATATTTTTTTAAATATTTTCAGATTAAATAATCCACTAAGCTCAATACGACCTCATTTACATCAAGGTTGAAAATGATACCAGATGCACCGCTCTAATGGCCTCATACGCAATTTGCTATTCAAACATTTATTACAAACGAAAGTCATTCAACTAAAACCATTGAATAGATAAGCAAAAGGATAAACTTAATAGTCGATTTAAATTCTAGTTGGATAATTTTAGGTGCTATTTGAGTATTGTTTAAATACTTGACACAATTGAGTGAAAATTGTATCGTGGGGCTGATAGTAATTGAACCATGTTAGGGCACAGTTATAGGTCAACCACTTAGGTCTAATGGCAGCGTAGACATGAGTTTGGGACCTAGGTTTCAGTTACGTAAATTGCGTGAATTTATAATGCATGAATTGTACAATTGTGGAAACTTGCGTGCTATACGATTTATTTCCTAGTTTTGATGACATACATAATCATGAAATGAAACTATTTTTTTGATGTTATTATGTTTTAATATTATAATTCTCTCTCGACGTTTCGAAGACTGCATCCTTGGGGACACAAGGGGAACCCCGAGGATCCGAAAAATAATTTTATTTCTGTCTAACAATCTCGTAAATATTAAAATCATTAAATACTACTAGAATTTAATGATTTCTTATAATATACTAAATAGCCAGAACGGTCTGCGAAAGGTCGCTGGCAAGAACTGGATACGACAGGCCGAAGACAGAGTTATTTGGCGCATATTAGGAGGCCTATGTCCAGCAGTGGACAAAGATATAGGCTGATGATGAAATAAGCAGGAGTGAAATCATGGAATTTTTTAGCGCTTTTCCAATGCGATATTTTAATTATTGGAGTGCATTCTCTTGTGATGAATAAATAATTATTATAATCACTTTGTATTAATAGATTGCCTCAAATGCAATTGCGAAGTTGTACGTATTTCGTTCAACGTAAACACTATCAATCTTTTCATCCGAGCACTCCTCACTCGAGAACAAAGATATATCTACCTTTATGTATTACCACAGCTCTATAATTATATCCAATACCTAACAATGTAAACACAATTTTTTTTACGACAATCGTAAGTAAATCCAACATTTTATGACTTGTAACACGAGTAAGCCGTAAACAAAAACGAAATCACAAAGAGGCAAAAACTCAGTCAAGTCATAAACCGCAGACGGAACACAATTCTTACGTAAACTCAACGTTACACCCCTTACGAATGACTTCCGTCTTTCAGTTTTACGTGTCCAAGTTATGAGCTGAAGCGTTTTTATTAAATAAGAAATTGAAATTAAAAAAAAACTTTATTCAGGTATTTTAAGTGTTAGTTAGTTATTTAATTTTAAATGTTAGTATCAGAACAAATTAAAAAATTTAAATATTAATTTTTAATCATTAGAAACGTTCAAACAACAGAACAAATTCTACTGATAATATTATAAATACAAACATTTATAGAAGTTATTAAGAAAAAAAACAGAACAGATTTGATTGAAATAACCACTCAGACAATATCCTGGGTTAAAAAACAGATATTATTTCTTCTGGACAAATATACATGTATTTTAAGCAAGCATATACAAGCAGGTAATATGACAGAGCTAGACATAGACTTTAAATATTGAATATAATAATATCAGCCCTGTATTATATACTGTCCCACTGTTGTCACGGGATTAAACCTTAGTCCATGATGTTGACCTATTGCGAATTGTTAGACTTCACACACCCCCAAAATTCCCATACAGAACTTCTTAGGTATGCAAGTTTCCTCAAAATGTTTTGCTTGACCGTTAAAGCAAGCGATAATTCAAAACAAATACATACATAATTAAAAAAAAAGTCAGATGTGTGTTTGCCGCTTTCGCCGCTTCAAATGATGAATCCTTATCATAAATATCTCTTTCTCTTACGCCTTAGTCCATTTCAGATTACAGGCAAGTCCGAGCGTTAATCCGTTTCAATTTGTAAACTCGTCGAATTCTTTTAGTTTCTCGTCGTTGAAGGCACTTTGTACTTTAATTTCACACCGTTAAAACAATATTGTAAGAAGTTAGCAGTTTTAAAAGTAGTTTTTCTTGATTCTATCGATGGGGTAGAAGTTTGCAGTAATCTAATATTGAAATTAAAAGCGCTCAGCAATTGAAAAAGTATGAACTCCTTTCTATAAAACTTTATTATTTTTATTCCGGTTCTAAATGATTTCACTGCAGTTCGTAAGTAGATTACAATTATGACGATTGTCGGTATTATGCCGTCCATATCATCGCGTAAAAATAATGACACGAAAATTTTAAAATAAGAATGTTTAAATCAAAGCTGCGATAGCCTAGTTGGGTGCGGAACGGACTGCCGAGACAAATGTCAGCAGGTTCTATTCCTAAGAGCACACACCTTTCTCTTTTTGAAATTATGTGCATTAACGTAGGAAATTCTATTCATTGTTTTCAATTTACAATAAAACACTAGTATTAAATACCAGATATACCATTATATACGGTTTATACCATTATATACAGCTCTGCCCGCATGGTAAAGTTTTTCCGGGATAAAAAGTTGCCTATGGCACTTAGAAGTAACGTGGCTCTCTATTAGTGAAAATTTTCAAAATTACTTTAGTAGTTCCTGAGATTAGTGCGTTCAAACAAACTCTTCAGCTTTATATATAAGTTAAGATTTAACTATCCCACACCGATCGTGAATGCATCTAAAATAAGAAAATCCTTTCAATTTATGTATAGACTTTACAAGGGATCGAAGATTTTTGCTGTGCATTATTATAGCAGTAATATACCTGAGGCTTCAACTACATATAAAAATGAAATATTTTTATTTAACACAAAAGATCTATATAAAACGAATATACAAAGTATGAACTGTACAGTAATGTACGAAATTAATCAATGTATTGACAAAGGCCCCCACATTAAGCAAGCCTGTATCGTAGGGTCCCGTGATATCCCTCAGAAGTGCTTTTTATATATTACCAGCGACCCGCACCGGCTTCACACGGGTGCAATGCTGATACTAAATACACTACAGAAAAACTGTGAACGTTGTATATAAAAACATAGCGGCCCGCTCTGGCTTCGCAGGGGTATAACGTAACAAAATAACAGTATTTCTCCACTATTTAATGGATGTTATTATACACATAAACCTTCCTCTTGAATCACTCTATCTATTAAAAAAAAAACGCATCAAAATCCGTTGCGTAGTTTTAAAGATTTAAGCATACAAAGGGACATAGGGACAGAGAAAGCGACTTTGTTTTATACTATGTAGTGATGTATTACAATAACACTCCAAAACAGACCAAAAATATCTTTATTAAATTCCATTTAGTTCTAGACATTATTAGATGAACAGACAGAATAAAATGAAAGTAAATGCGCCCGCATTTATATATTAAAGTATTCTATTTAAATAACCCTTTCTTGCTCGTTGGAACCAGACGCGCGGGTCACAGCGATCATTCGACCGTTGCACTCAGCCAGGAATACCCAGACAGTATTATTTTCAGAGTAGAGACATGGTCGTATATAACTTCAATTATTAAGTATCATTTTGTGTAGCTGCGATAGCCTAGTTGGTTGTGGAACGGACTGTCGAGACAAATGTCCGCAGGTTCAAATCCCAAGGGCACACACCTCTGACTTTGCTAAAAATATATGTGTATTTGTGTATTATCGCTTGCTTTATCGGTGTAGGAAAACATCGTGAGGAAACCTGCAGAGCTGAGAAATTCTCTATTAGGAATTTTCGAGGCTGTGTGAAGTCTACCAACCCTCACTAGGCCAGCGTGGTGAACTAAAGCCTATTTCCTCTCAGTAGTAGAGGAGGCCCATGCCCAACAGTGGGACAGTATATAATATAGTGCTGATATTATATATTATTATTGTGTACCAGGTTCTACTGGTACCACCAGGTGTATTGTTAAATAACATAAGGAACGACGTAAAAATAAATTTGATCATAAATATTTTTAAAAGACCAGCAACTGAACACCCAATTTAATTTATTAACACTGGTAGTGGGTCTCTCATATGTAAGATCCGCCTGGATGAATACCGCTATGTCTGTTTATGCCGCCAAGTAGCAGTGTGTAGTCACTGTTGTGTTCCGGTTTGACGTTGTAGCCAGTGTAACTACTGGACATAATAGGACTTAACACTTCATGTCTCAGGGAAGGCACGCGCAGTGGAATACCAAACAATACTTTGTTGGATGGTGTTTCTACTGTTTATGTGCGGTCGTATCGCTTACCATCAGGCGAACGGCAGCTCGTTTTGTCATTCAAATCAATAAAAAAACCTATAGGGTACTTCCCGTTATCCTACAATCATGAAATTTGTTCAATAAAAAAAATCTGATACCCTATATGTACTTTACTAACAAAAAAGCGATTTTACAAACAAACCATTATTTGCCGGTGATGCTAAATCCGTGTCTAGAAATCGACCGGCAAAGTTATATTTGTCAAGTTTGAACTTATATACTTAGATATCTTACCAAAGTGTACGGATCCCTCAATGCGGGAATCTAAGTCGCACTTGTCCAGTTTATATTACTAAATCAATATAAAGGTCCCTTCACACGTTATTTCCGTCAAATGATAGAGGGTGGTACCTACTCCCTACATCCACATCGACAAAATCCGATTTTGAACAAACCTTTTTAGAGGAAAATGTTGTGTTTTACGATTAAAGTCATAATATGAGAGGAAATTAGTTTAGATATTCTTATAATGAACTTAACATGTATTCAAATCAAATAATTTTGTTCTGGAATTTCTTTAATACCTACACGAAAATTTAAGTAAAAAAAAAATACAATCGACTGAATATTTACATAGAATCCGATGACCCCAATATAAACTTTAGAATTTTCATAGAAATCCCGTATCTAACAAATAAAAACGATAAGCTTATTTGGATGACCCCTTTTCGCTTGTTATCCGGATTATCCCGGTATACAAGGAAAAAATAAATCCCTTACACGGTTGTTTATGGCTATATTGTCGTACAGCGTAAATCTTCCGTAATTTATTTAATTAAATATGTAATAAAAGTAAATACACAAAAGATTCAATTATGAAATTCAAATATAGAACGAACGCTGTTTGAAAAACTGTGAACCGGTAGAATCGGCTCCCGGTGGGATTACCGGAATATTGCAGCGAGTTTGACGAACGAATCCATTGTGCTCGAATACATATTCCGTTTTAACAGTAGTGGGGTGTCCGCAGTAATACTTGTTTCATTTCTGTAGTGTAGACCAGTGGTTCTCAAACTTTTTAAATGGCTTTGTAGGTATATAGTATAGACCATTACATTCACAAATAGGCGCCCCACAGTTTTCCTTAATCGCTTTCAGTGTGTGTAGCAGGTTAAGTGCACATGCATACTATGCATAGCGTCGGGGAAAGAGCTTAGACCAGTCCCCCTTTGCTGGTGGTAGGATATATTTTATATCCGCCCGGATAGTGACCAACGTACACAAGATGTTACCCGCTATAGTGGCCCACGTAAGTGTGTCGCGTTCCGGGATCAGCTTGAGTATACCCGGTTCCAAGAGGCCGGCATAATTGTGTCGACTGTCGAGCGGTAATCATCTCTCGTCAGTCGACATTGTCTTGGACCCCACTCCACTTACCATCAGATGCAGTGGCGTCGCTTTGTATAAAAAAATCCCCTCATCCCGCAATACCCCCGCTCAAAAGTTGGTGAGCCGTGTGATCGTGGATGAAATGACCTATATATAGACTGCGGTCAAGACGTGTTCGATTCTCAGATCAAGCTATAATTGTGTGGGTTAAAAACCCGATTTTCTCGTGGTTGGATCTACTAAAGAACTAGGCAGGGAATCAATCGTAAAATGTGTCTACCTCACGCGGGAAAAGTGCTTTTATTCCCACATAATTAAGGCATAAATTTCAAAAGTCGAAGAAATTAGCTTCGAAATACCTTATTAAAATATTCAAACTATACCAAAAATCTAATTAAAACAAATATTAGATGACACGTCATCAGAAAAATATTTTTTCGCACGCGTAGTGTACCTTAAATAAACAAATTTATACATAAATAGAAGGTATCCGAAGCGATTTAATCTGGGTCAAACCGATATTTGGAAACTGGTAATTTAGGCCGGTTCGAGATATACATTGTTATATTGCTATAGCGTATTGTTCGTAGTTTTATTTGATTAGCCAACCAATCGACTCGGATTATTCCTTTTGCTTTACATTTATGTTTATAAGGGATGTTTTTGTATACACTCTGAAAAACAATGCATTTCAAACAGCTTTCGTTCTATATTTGAATTTCATCTTTTGTGTATTTACTTTTATTACATATTTAATTCAATAAATTATGGTACATTTACGCTTCACGACAATATAGCCATAAATAACCGGGTAAGGGATTTATTTTTTCCTTCTATACCGGGATAATTAAAACAATGCTTATACATACATATCATACAGTGGCGAAGGTCCATATAACCAGATTCCTGTCGGCTTCTATTTATATAGAATTTCTGTAGAATCTAATCATCATTGGAACGATTTGCAGACAGTATTTATGCATCAATACCTATATGTTGTGTCAGTTTCCCGTTTGGAGAATTTCGCCTTTCGCCACTGCTATATAATATTATGAATGCCAACGTTTTTGAAAATCTTTGAATTTTAGAAGTATATGCATAAACTGATAAACGCTTTTGGGTAAAATTTTGCAAATGGATAGACCATGTCCAAGATTATGACATAAGCTAATTATCTCGAGAAAACATAGTGGGATTTAGTGCCAAGAAAGCTCTTTCCCCCTTGTGAAGCCACGTGTAATAACTAACACTAAATATACACACATGCCTTTTATCCCCTGAAGGATAGGCAGAGGCGCAACTGGTGCATCCACTTTTCGACTGCGTATTCCATCCCATAATGTAATAGGTGATGATCCTATCACCATATCGGGCACAAATTCCAAGACTGGCTTGATACTTAGTAAAACAATTCAACATCACTTAGCCCAACCCGGGAATCGAACCCGAGACTTCAGCACTGTAGTCGTCCCGCAATACAGCTATTGAGCCAGTAACGTCAGTGATACATAACAAATAACGTTTATTAATCAATCATCATCAAAAAGTGCAACACAAGGATCTTAAGAGCTCATTACCTCCTGAACCATTGTTCCGCGCTTCACACTTGCCCGAGCGTTACTGACGTCACAGGAAAATAGGTCGCATAAAGCACTAGTCTTGCAGGATTGCAGAGGCGCATTAATGGAACTGTCTAAGTAAATGAAGGTACCCAACAAAAAAAATTAGACTCTATAAGAAGGACGATTAAGTATATTTCAGGTAATTATGCTTAAAAATTTATGAATTCCAAAAAAATATACATGAATATTATCATTAACATTATATGAATTATTTTGGCCTCCATTCTAAATTTAATGATTACAGTCGTATAAATTGACTAAAAAAGAATGTCATTCTTAATTTAAATAATTTATTGAACCGTATACTAGCTTCGTGATTTTAATAATATTTTCATGACATACTTTTCTTAGAATTACGATACTTACTGTCTGTCTGTCAAATAGTAAATGTTCCCCTGACACCCATTGGGTGTCAAATTGCCTAATTACGCTCACAGGGTCTACAAAAACCCAACAAAGGTGCTCATTTGTTAGAACTCTTTGTTTCGTCTATACTTGACAAAAGAAACAAAAATGGACGCTCTATTCCAGCAGTGAAACATGAATTTGTTTGAGTGTTGGCTCATTAGTATCCTTTTGGCGCAGACGGAATAGTTGTTTCCGTTTTAAATTTTGGATGTACTGTCTATTCTTTTGTTAATCCTCGCTCCAACTGGAGAAAGATGGTAGTTTTGTCTGGTGTGTTCCTTGCGTGATGATGGTGTTTAGTTTTGATTGACAAGACTCTGTATGGGCGTGGTTATTTGTCTAGAATTTTGAACGACAAGACTCGAACTTTGATCCGCGTACATCAAAATATTTAGTAGTATAATGCCTACCGATGAGAACGAATCAATACTTGAAACTTCTGTTAATTTGAAGTAGAAAAATCTATAAAAACGCTCCGAGTAAATGAGTTTTGTTTACATACAATTAGTCACTGACTTCAAATTGGCAACCAGGGCCTGTTATGGTTATATTATTTTTTGGTTTTTAGTGCTTTTTGAAGTCAGTTTAATTTTTGTTAAAAAGATATTATTGTTTATTTTTGTGTGAAAAACACTACCTGTTATGTTAAATAATTTTTTAGTTTTTAGTGGTTTTTGAAGTTAGTTAAATTTTTCTCTTCATTTTTCGAACTCGGTTAATAATTTAATTTACGGCATACTGAACATAATACCGTCATAACTACAGAAAGCAAGATATTAATAACTTCAAAGACCACAAATAAATTCTCGCATTTCAAAAATACTAAACAAAAAAGACGTACAATTATGTACTCCCGTGCTCAAAAAAACTCGAATACGCAATTTCGTTGAAATGACGATTCGTAAGTGGATTGAGATTTGTTCGCATTTTTTTGCTGTTTTGTTTCATATAATTATACGGTTCAGTTGCCTACGCGAGTCAACAAACACAATTAGAATTTTGAATTGTACCAGAATACTTTTTAATGCGAATTTAAAACAACAAACACGTTCTAACATTGTCTTGAAAAACAATTTTAATTTTCTTTTTCATATGAATATTCGTAATATTAAATGTAAAATTTTTGGTATTAATAATAGAAGCTACCGCATTTAAGCAATATTATTTAATCACTATTATGTTCAATAGTAAATATTGAATATTTTAGGTATTATTTAATAATTATGAGGTTCCGTTGTAAATACTAAGCATTACGAGAGCAAACATCTATTTAAGGTGTCGAGCGTAGTTCTTTAGATATATTTTAAAATTTGGGTTTTGATCTTTGGAGATTTGGGTTGTTATAATTTTAGATATGGGCTGTCAGAAAAACTTGCTAGTCAGAAAATTCAATTAAACTAGTTAAGGCCCTCAACTAATATAATGAAAATGCCACTAAAATTTACGATTATGTACACTTTCTAAAGTACACATAATTTTATTTTTAACCAATACAATTAGATAGACAATTTAATAAGGAATATTTTGGTGGTCAAAATGTTTAAATAGACCTTAAGTAACATTTTTTAAAGAAATTATTCGGAAATTTGTGCATATTTCCGTAACTCATGTACTATAAATATATGGAATGAATGTTCAAATTCGTATATCATTAATTAAGTCTTAATCAAGACCATAATTCCCGTATCTGCAGTTAATGGTGTGATATTTAATCCCAATACTTAATTACCTTAACATTTCAATGTAATTTTAATCTAAAATACAAACGGGACAAAGGCTTTCTAAATTTCTCATAAAATCCAATCCGTTTAAAACAGTTCCGCGAAATTCATACGCAGGCTCGCAGGAACACAATTGAAATACTTACAATACTCGTAGTGAAAACAATGTTTTAAAACATTTGCGTTGACCCCACATCGTTCTTTCACAGTCCATATTGTGAGTAAGTAATTCATCATGGCGGGTTTCCCTTCACAATCAAATTGAATTGCTCGACGGTTTTTGCTCGGTCTTCTTGTTGGTTAACGTTTGATCTGTCAACGTCCGTGGATACTACTTTATGAACTAGTTTTTATTCACATTCCTTTATGTTCAATGTATTGTTTGGACAAGTGCGCGTTTAATCTTAATATTAAAGAGGTTTAGGTGTGAAATTGCTTGAATAGTTGTATATTTTAAGCCACGTATTAATTTGCAGGTTATATTTTATATCCACCTGAATAGCGACCACCGTATACAAGGTGTTAAAACCCGCCATAGTGGCCCACTTAAATGTGTCGGGTTCTGGAATCACTCTGTATATATACATTTAAACAGGCCGGCATAATTGTGTCGACTGTAGAGGGGTGATCATCTCTCGTCAGTCGACATACTATTGATCCCCGCTGCACTTACCATCATGTAGTGGTTACTTTGCCACGCCCCCATAAAAAAACAAGCTTCAGAAACATATAGCCTATCTACAATAGTTAACGCTAATAGAAAAATAATATTATTAAAACTTACGCGAAACATATTAAATTAGTAGAAAAAACAACACGGTTTTACTCACGTTTAAAAAGTAGTCGGAATCGCCGACCAGTTTCGATCTATTAAGTAGGTCATCCTCAGGGGCGAGTGCTAAGAGTGTTTAAACGTGAGTAAAACCGTGTTGTTTTTTCGACTAAACTAATAGAAAACAAAAAAGCATGGAATTGACGTATCCTTGCGATAAACTTAGACGTCAGGACCTCGTTCGCGTATATTTTTTGTTTTCATTAGCGTTGACGATTGCTGAAGACCATATTGAATAAGCCTCTATATGTTATATCCAAAAAATATGCTATGAATGCGAATATAGTTAGCAGTAGATACTGGTGGTAGGTCTCTCATATGTGAGAGTCCGCCTGGGTAGGTACCACCGCAATGTCTGTTTCTGCAGCAGTGTGTAGTCACTGTTGTATTCCGGTTAGAAGAACATTGTAGCCAGTGTAACTACTGGACATAATAAGGCTTAACAACAATTAAAGCTATACGATGCGATTATATTGAAATTGACTATCATAATTTCGATCGACTTCACAATTCATATATAATAGGACTTTACGATCAAAGTTTATGACTAGCCTATCACTGCTCTTTGAACCCGTATATAACACATTTTGGTAACCACGCCGCATACTGGAATATAACTTCTATACCAATTAACATAGCTCATACCCTCGTTAAAAGAATTCTAAGGTTCGCGCATTCTACTCTAACCAAAATACGTTCCGATACCTGTACACTTGGAAAATCGTCCGGCTGTTATCTTTTCATTATTGTAACAAGGTTTTATAGAAGACAAATTTGTGTTCAAAAATTCTCTGAAACCCAATAAAATTATCGAACTCTTAAAATTTTCGAATATTGGTTTTCAAAACCATCTTTAATACAATTCAATGGCGAGACGAACAAGACACTCGCTTGATACACTTATAAGCTGCAATACCACCATGTCATCGAATTCCATCCGAAACTCGAAAATACAAAAAAAATGTGTAAGACTGACTATATCCAGAAACTTATGATGCTAAATGAAATTTTAGGGGTTAATATCCAGTAAACATCCCGACTATAATGTCCTCCAAACCAGAACTCAACATTTGCATTAACCAAAAAATATTAACTATTGATTGTGTTCGCTTTTGTTACTCTTAAGACGGGGCAACGTCTATCGGGTCAGCTAGTATTATACAAACAAAAATCCAATTGAATTTCCACGAAAGAATATTACAGAACAAAAGAGTGAACAAAGAAAAGTGTTATATAAAAAAAAATATATATGTCGAAGTGAAAACTCTTTACTTGGTTATTTTTTTACATGACCGGTAAAGTATCACCGGTGTATATTTATTTTGCAGACAGTTATTCAATTATTGAAACACTTCTTTACTTCACTAACAATTTACTGCATAGTAACACTAGCGGAATACACAATGTGCTCGGTTCGAGCGTCCAAATAAGACTCGTACAAAAACTTCTACAAGATTCTGCTCGTCGTCGCTCGGCCGGTCCTTATATTGACAGCAGTCGACCTCCCTCCTCTTCTAATACTTCCTCGATGTAATGATAGATGGCGCCACTATCGCTCCGGAAATTCACCAATTCAACGAATAACGAGGTGCTGCGGCGACACGGCCATTCTGAAATGCGATGCGTGCTCTGCATCGCTGGGTCATTCTCTTTCTGTAACAGAAACTCATTGCCAAGGTGTTTACTTCCACAGTACACCTCAGTCAATTTATTTGTAAGCAACATAGCTTTGGATATGGAACATGGGTTTCACGAGTAGTTTGTTCACTCCACGTGAACACAGGCAAACTTAAAGCTCACTCTTAGTGATGGCATATGGTAAGTTGTAAAGACACAGCTCACTCCACGTGAGTACTGGTCAAATAAAATGTGATGAAATGTTGTATTTGCGCCAGCACGGCCATACCGACAGGCGGTGTAGCATGCTCTGCACCGACCTCGTTGATTCTCGTAAGTAGATTTTGATTAAGAATAGGAAGAACTTCCTCTTATTAGTACAACTGTGAGCAACCCATGTTGCTTATTTTGAAAGCATTATTGCTGTAAGGCCAGTACACAAAGACATCTTTGATGCACCATTTTATTAATTTAGAATCTGTCATGTCTAATCACAGTTCCACAAGGCGTCCCAACGGTATCTCAGGGTTCACTTGTGGATACATCAAGGAGCCGTGGTTAGCTCAAGGGTAACACATGATTTAGCTCAGAGGTACCACTCTCCAGATATTTTATTCTCGCAGATAATTGAAAAGTTCAGTACACAAAGACATCCCTAATGCACTGTTCTGTCAATTTAGAATCTGTGGTGTGCACATGTCTAATCACAGTTCCACAAGGCGTCCCAACGGTATCTCAGGGTTCACTTGTGGATACATCAAGGAGCCGTGGTTAGCTCAAGGGTAACACATGATTTAGCTCAGAGGTACCACTCTCCAGATATTTTATTCTCGCAGATAATTGAAAAGTTCAGTACACAAAGACATCCCTAATGCACTGTTTTGTCAATTTAGAATCTGTGGTGTGCACATGTCTAATCACGGTTCCACAAGGCGTCCCAACGGTATCTCAGGGTTCACATGTGGATACATCAAGGACCCGTGGTTAGCACAAGAGTAACACATGACTTAGCTCAGAGGTACCACTCTCCAGATATTTTATTCTCGTAGATTATTGTAAAAGTGTAGTTGTAAGCATTATCAAAATAATAAATGAATAATTGAATTTTAACTCAAAGCAACTTGCGTTGTTTTGTCACAGTTGTTACATAAGCAGAACTGCTAAGAAAATCAATTTTGCAAGGTTAGTAGGTTCTCGGAGGTTGTCGCAGAGTTCTCGGAGGTTCTTCCCAATTTTGATGCTTGTACCCGCGCAGCCTGGAGCGCGTAATTTTGCATCAGCACCCCCGAGGCGCGTACCCGTACCGCATGAGGCGCGTCTGCGCACGCCCTGAGTCGCGAACATATTTCTGCACACAAAAACAAAAACCAAAACAGCATCATCGTTTGGCCTAATCCGACCTCAATGTCATTCATGTCGGACTTTTCAAACCCTCCCCTTTTTTTTTTTATGCTGAGACGAGCTTGCCGTTCGCCTGATGGTAAGCGAAACGACCGCCCATAAACAGTAAAAACACCATCCAGCACCTTGAATTACAAAGTATTCTTTGTCAACAGCAATTTTATTGCATCACAAACAAATCTACCTACAAAGTAGATCGGATATCACTTCCAATAACACATGGTAAAACTAATTCTCCTGAGATTACGGGAAAATAACTTACCCTCAAATAAGTGTTTAATTAATTAATGAATTCCTCATAGCCGAATTTTGCCACAGTGGCCAATAATCCGGTGAGACGGCAATCAGACATGACCGGAGAGTGATCAAGCCCAAGACCAACGGCTTTACGTGCTTTCTGGGGCACGGGGTTGTTACACTACTAACTACCCGACTCCGAGTTGCTACTAAAGAATTATTATTAGCTCGACCCGGAATTCGAATCCAGGCCTTCAGCGCAGTAGTCGTACTCGTACTGTGTACGCATTACAATTATGCTACGAAGGTAGTTAAATAAAATAAGGGTTATGGGTCATACGATACCACTTTCCAGGCGTCGATAAATATACTCTGCGATAGGCCAGTTAGCATCAACCGCCATTCGTCACTCACGTAGTTACTTTAACCAAGACGCCTCCGTAGAATTTCCACACCATGCGCGGCACCCATACAGGAACGCTGTAGCAATTGGATCGCGGTACCCGCAGACATTTTATCATTCGAAGTTGCTTACACATAGCATGGTATGCTACATAGCGTAGGTATGTAGTGAACACAATCCAATTTTATGGGCATCGATTACTTATCCCAATTCTGATTTCGAAGTGAAAACTCTTTACTTGGTTATTTTTTTTACATGACCGGTAAAGTATCACCGGTGTATATTTATTTTGCAGACAGTTATTCAATTATTGAAACACTTCTTTACTTCACTAACAATTTACTGCATAGTAACACTAGCGGAATACACAATGTGCTCGGTTCGAGCGTCCAAATAAGACTCGTACAAAAACTTCTACAAGATTCTGCTCGTCGTCGTTCGGCCGGTCCTTATATTGACAGCAGTCGACCTCCCTCCTCTTCTAATACTTCCTCGATGTAATGATAGATGGCGCCACTATCGCTCCGGAAATTCACCAATTCAACGAATAACGAGGTGCTGCGGCGACATATATATTAAAAACCTTTTAATAAAAATAACTCTCAACCATCATGCCCGGCCATTTGACAAACTAGACATAAAGTGGCATGGTAAGCGTCGTAAATCCCAGTGATAGTTTCGTCAAAATATTAACGAGGGGTGGGATCAGGCCCACGTCCGCCATAACTAATGATAGCTGACGTGGACCGGGATTTTGAGGATTTGTCCACGCTTTTTCAGCTTTGATTTTTAAGGCACGTTTGAATAGTGTGAATGATTGCGATTCTTTGCTGATTGAATAGCTACTTCTGTAGTAGTTGTGTGGCGGTGCAGCTTGGTGAGACCTCAAGTTCAATCCTCGGGTTGGATTGAGTGATGTGGCTTTTGCTCAATATCAGCTCGGGGTCTGGAATTCGGTGCTGATGGCGATAGGCTCGCCTATGACATCAGGAGATGGAATACACGTGGTGAAAATGGGGGCACTGGAATCACTTCTGTTTACCCCTTCGGAGATAAAAGGCGTGAGAGTGTGTGTGTCAAAAAAACATCGTTTCATCATAAATTCATATTTTACCAGACATGGTTTTATTACTTTGACACGAATTTCGCAGCCACTAGGAACCTTCAATATTTACTAAGTTCTCCGAAATTCATCTGCCCATCCAACAACTAACCGTCCGACACCATTTAAGCATATATTTCCCGAAATACATTAAATGTCTTTAGTAATACGCTAGATCCGACCGTTTCCTAGAATAACAGTATCCATGCATTCAAAATACAGCTATACAGCCAAATATATTCTCAGGAATACGGAAAATTCGAATATCGATTTCCAAATTAGAATATCGAATTCCAAATTCGAATATAGAATTCGAAATTCGAAATCGGTTAATTGAACGTAAACACATTACTCATTTCCAGAGAGATATTTACAACATAAGCTATATCCGTAATATTTTATCACAATACTTATTATTGTGTATTTTAAGGGTTGCCCCAAACGTCGACAAAAAAATGTGTGAATCATCCTTCAACTTCAAACAGGGTGATGGGAGCGTAGGGTTGCCACACAAATATTTATACGTCCTTTAGGAAAAAGGGAATGTGAAATGTATTAAGACCTAAACATACATACGTGGGCGACAAAGGATTCAATCAATGACAATGTGTTCAAATTTTATCTAAGTGTTAGCGCGATTAGATTTTTATTTAAGGGTCATTTTTGTGTGGCAAATACGTCGTCAGTCTGTCTTTAATACTGCATACTCAACTTTGTTTATACAGGCCACCAACACTTCTTAATCATGGCCCCTCGAGCCACAACGTGAATTCATTGGCCTACGTTCGTGTGTTAAAAACGAAATTATTTTTAACGTTTTATTTATTATAATTATAGTATTCATGAGCTGGATGGTTCTATTTTTTTTTCATAAAACAAAGTTGTCGCTTGCCATTTTTAAAAATACATACATTCTACATTCATTTTATATGTACATAACACCTCTTTTTGATGCTGACAAAAATCTCTTGTATACGTGTTTCATAGTCTACGGATGCTTATCAAAAATGATGTTGTTTAATAAAAATGTCGCCTTGGAAATTATTTTGTGGCGTAGCTTACACAAAGGCTTATAAATATCTTATTCTTCCAACTCAATTACAGTACTTAACAATCAAAACTACTGTTATTTTTGTTAAAATGATTACGTTTGTGTTGGAGCAACCCTGGCTTTTAGTTTAGTTGTTTTTTTTACTTTTACAGTTCACGAAGAAACTGGGTTTAAGAAGCTAAAAAAGCAAGTTTTTTAAAGGTTAGTGGCCATTAAGCCTTATCTTACAATTTATATAAATTACTAGCTTTTGCCCACGGCTCCGCCCACGTGATGATTTTATTCGGGGATAAAAGTTCCGCTATATATTTTCCGGGATAAAAAAGTTGCCTATAGCACTAAGGAGTAATTTACCTTCCTATTACTGAATAAAACACAAAATCTGTTGAGTAGTTTTTGAGATAAGCGCGTCCAAAAAAGAAACAATGAACTTTATATATTACTATATATAAAGTTCAATATATTTGTTTTCCATAGCTAGACGTCTATTTGTTCAGCTCTATAGCTCTATAAGAATTTTCAAAATCGATTCAGTAGTTCCAGAGATAAGCCCTTACAAACAAAATTACAAACTTTTCCTCCTTATAATATTAGTATAGATCATCATTTTCCAAATTGTACGAACTTTAATAATGCCTTGAAGAAATCCTGTGAATTCCGTGTTATCATAATCTTAACTATAAATCAAAATATTTTCATATTTCCAAAAATAAATAAGTTTATATATCGATATGTCTGTCGGCTACAGTACTGTGTAACCTGACTTAGTTATATAAGTGTGTATTAAGATTTATGATAAATAAAATACATCCGTTACGTTCACATTTATTCACAGATTGGCACACATTTTTAAAACCGGGTTAGTTGTATCACAACAACGGACAATCTACCTTCATTTATCTTAAGATATTAATACTTATACAGGGTCATTTTGACATCCTCTTACTAAATACCACATACTCGTCTTCATTTATGCTGACATTGTACCAAAAATCGTCCATTAATGACGAATATTTGCACCAAAAATCTTGGTTTAAGTTTTCTGATTTATTGATCATTTTGTAATTTAATGCGAATATGGCGTTTGTGTGATTTTATTTCTGACTGAAAGTATGATATTGCTGCTGCGATGAATTCTCTTTGAGTAATAGTAGTGGCATTACGGGGAGTAAAATTAAAATTACTTTTATTCATATTTATTTATATTACACTTTTTTATTTTACACCTAAGGCTAAAGAAACTTATTGTAAAGTATTATTTCCAAGTTACAAGCGGCGATAGCCTAGTTGGGTGTGGAACGGACTGCCGAGACAAATGTCCGCAGGTTCAAATCCCAAGGGCACACACCTCTGACTTTTCTAAAAAATCATGTGTGTATTCTTTGTGAATTTATCGTTCGCTTTAATGATGAAGGAAAACATCGTGAGGAAACCTGCACATCCGAGAAGTTCTCTATAGGAATTTCGAGGGTGTGTGAAGTCTACCAACCCGCACTAGGCCAGCCTGGTGGACTAAGGCCTAATCCCTTTCAGTAGTAGAGGAGGCCCGTGCTCAGCAGTGGGCAAGTATATAATACAGGGCTGATATTATTATTATTATTATATTATTTCCAAGTAGATAAGCATATGGTTTAATTTAGTAACGCAATGTCAAAATGACCCTGTATATATTGTTTGGTTGTCTCAGATGTTACGATATGAATAATTTACACTTATCATGTTTATGATAGAGGCTTACTGCATCACCAAGGAGGAACCAGCGCACAAATAATAAATTTAAAAGAACGATTGCAAAACACAATGTGCTGAAACCTTTAAGCTGAAATGTGTTTTATATATAGTCTGTAAAAGGTATAAAATAGTTCGTGACATGTTCAGTCTTTATGAAAACATTAATAATCTTGTAACTGTCAGATGGTTCTTTTTAGAAAAGAAAATCCAATTTCAAAAATGCATGAAAATACTGCGTTGGCAACATGCAAATATATTCATTATTGGGAGCAGATTTACATACAGGGTTGCAAATTCTCATTTTCATGTTTGTGTTATTTTTGTGTGGCATGAAATGTGTTTCATTTTGTTATGTAGCTAGTTTTTGTGTAAAACAAGGTATTGCTCGTGGCAGCGCTTGTGTGATATTCTCTTACTACATTGAAAGTCCGATAGTACTTTTTGGGATAATAGTCTATAAATTAACCCAGGCTATGGACTGTCCGTATGAAAAAATTTAACAAAATCCGTTCAACGGTTTTTGCGTTTATTTCTAACACATCCAATTATTTGCTTTTCGAATATCAGTAAGATTAATAAGAAACAAACTTTTCACTATTATAAATCATTATTAAAAATATATTTTGAGAGAGTATACGTACAACAAAAACGTTAAAAACACATATATTTTTGAAGGACTATAAATAAGAAAAACTTTTATAACGACCGACGCGAAGGATGTGTTTCGCACATGGCTGTCAAGCACAGACGACTGACTGAAAATATAACTTATTTTATTATTTTAGAACGTCTACCTGGCTAGAAATTGAGTATTAATATAGAGTTGGAAAAATAGAGGCCAGTTATGAAAAACAGTATTTTATAGTATTAAAGTAAGCAAACAATACAATGAAATAAGTAAAGATTATCCTAACTTGGAATTATTTAACAATAACATCAATTCTTACAAACGACATATCCACTATACCCTCAAAGATTCATAACTCTAAACCTCGCATATTGTTCACTTGTACCTACCAATCTTGTAATTCCATTCACCTAAGAGTACTCAAACTGTGTTTTATATATACTTGCTATTTGTAACTTTAACTTTCTAGAGCACATGTTTAGCATTATAATTATAGTCCAGGAATTATTTTGCATATCATAATATGTTGTTATGATTGTAACCTGTTTTGTTTTTAATAAATAAATAAATAAGTTTTCTTAAGCAATGTTGTGTACATCTTTAATTGGTGCATGTATTAGTTATTAAGCCTGTGTAAAGTGTATTAGAGTGTTAAATATATGTACTGTTGATATTCCTATTATAGTAAATAAATAAGTTGAAGTGTTTGTTTGTTTCTCTTTTGGACGCGCTTATCTAAGGAACTCATTTTTTCTGAATTATCATTCGCTTTAACGGTGAAGGAAAACATCGTGAGGAAACCTGCATACCTGAGAAATTCTCCATAGGAATTTTCGAAGGTGTGTGAAGTCTAACAATCCGCACTAGGCCAGCGTGGAGGATTGAGGCCTAATCCCTCTCAGTAGTAGAGGAGGCCCGTGCCCAACAGTGGGACAGTATATACTCCAAAACTACTTTTAGGATTTTGTTTTTTTTTTTTCACTCATAGGAAGCTACATTACTCCTGAGTGCTATACGCTACTTTCAATCCTGGGAAAATATAAAGTGAAACTTTTTATCCGGGAAAAACTTTTTCACACGAGCCGCAAGCAAATTCTAGTTGTTAAATAAAATACACTTATACGAAATATAAATTAAAAAGTTTTACGGCTTAAATATTATAATAATATAATGATAAATGTCTTATTTACTCACACGTACACCTTTTATCCCCAAAGAGGTAGGCAGAGGCGCAACTACTTTATCCACTTATGGCCGTGCATTCATTACCATGATACAATAGGGGGCGAAGCCTATCGCCATGTAGAGTATGATGTGTGCTTGAGGGAGAATTTAAACCAGTGAGTTTCAACTGACAACTGTGTTTATTAGTTAAACGATCTTTTATTTATACCTTACAAATACATGACGTGTGCATTTAATCCATATTATGTCCCCACAGCCATATTGGCCACAAATTCCAGACTCCATACTGATATTGAGAAATAAAATCTAAATAACACTTTGCTCGAACCGAGATATAATGAAATCAGAGAGAGAATGAGAACAATGATTTGTTAATTGATTTTGAATATTATTTCAATGAAGACAATGTCGATAATAGGTTAACAGTAACACATTAAACATTATCTGCGCTCCGCCGTATAAGCGCCAGCCTTAACGCAATTACCAATATTTGAATACTCACACCTCGCTATTGTAGTCTCATTTACAAAGCGACAACAGGGGCCTTATTCTCTATCCCGCGTGTTATTTTAACAGTGCGTAACAAGCACGGAACACAACGCATCATGTTTAGGACTATAGAAATTTGGCTTACAGAATACAATTCCACGCACATATCTCGAAGATAACATGACACGGCCGCGTTACGCGTTTACACTATCATACAGAATCAGGGCCCAGTGTAATCGGAATCCCTTTCTGCAAATAATTCTCAGGTGCCGATGCATCTGTAACCTGGAATTATCGATTTATCCCTAGGGAACTCCGCGGTGTGGTTACATAAAGGAGCCTTTTATCCGCGTATCCATCACCGCAGAAGATCGATAGGCAATTAGTTCCGGTCGCCATGGCAACCAGGTTGAGCTGACAGCTCGTTAGCCTTTAAGCTTGGACTACATGAGAGTGTTAGTGCGGGATTTTTCCTTTGAAGTTTTATCGACTATTATGCGGATCTGTTTTATCTGAAAAATATCTTGTTGGATACAAAATAATTATCATATAAAATTTCGTTTAAAGAAAAGGCAGAATCGTAAATTATTTCGTTCTTAAAAATGTCTATGAAACACTTAGCCATTTTGATATAAAAAAATAACTTAAAAAAGACGAATAGAGTCACAACCTACATAATTTTTAAACTATCGAAAAGATCCAAGCATTTCCAGTTCTTGTTTCAATACTTTAACAAATCCAGCCAATCGTTAAAGAAAGCTAACCGTTCATACATCATTGGCTACAGCAAATGCGGTACAGACCGCTCAAGGATTAACCGTAGCAAATGGTATGTCGTCATGTAATCCGAGCTTTACAAGGGATTAGACCTAGACTGCGCCTAGACTCAAATGTTTTGTAACACGGGCACTAAAGAAGCCGCGCTTGATTGCGGCCAAAAGCCAGAATTTGAATACGAGCTCATCGCTGGGTGGTAATTAGAACTGTTGAGAATTTGGTTTTTAAGCCTCATTTCTTCGGTCTAGACTAATTTGACGTAGAACGGAATGTGGAATTTAAAATTAACGAACTAAAGTCATCTTTAGCACTACCGAATTTTCAATCTAGCTATTATAATAATAATAATAATATCAGCCCTGTATTATATACTGTCCCACTGTTGGGCACGGGCCTCCTCTACTACACAGAGGGATTAGGCTTTATAAACTTAGCTATTATAAACTTACTAGCTTTTGCCCGCGGCTCCGCCCGCGTTATAAAGTTTTTCAGGCTAGTTTTCCGTTATAAAAGTAGTAGTTTCCCGGAAGCCTTTGTTCTTCCCAGGGTCTCAAACTGTTTCCATACCAAATTTCATCTTAATACGTTGGGTAGTTTTTGAGTTTAACACGTTCAGGCAGACAGATGCAGCGAGGGACTTTTGTTTTATAATATATATTTTTAGAACTTTTTAAGAGGAACAATCCCGTCATACATCATTGTTGCATAACTTTAACCGTTTACGCAGCGCACGCAACGGAAGCTCTCAAAACTAATAATTTTTCCCCGTTTTTGCAACATGTTTTATTACTGCTCCGCTCCTATTGGTCATAGCGTGATGATATATAGCCTATAGCACTCCGGGATCAAAGGGCTATCCAACACAAAAACATTTTTTCAGTTCAAACCGGTAGTTCCTGAGATTAGCCATTACTGCTCCGCTCCTATTGGCCATAGCGTGATGATATATAGCCTATAGCGCTCCACAAATAAAGGGCTATCCAACACAAAAAGAATTTTTCAGTTTGAATCGGTAGTTCCTGAGATTAGCCATTACTGCTCCGCTCCTATTGGGTATAGCGTGATGATATATAGCCTATAGTACTCCACGAACAAAGGGCTATCCAACGCAAAAAGAATTTTTCAGTTTGGACCGGTAGTTCCTGAGATTAGCCATTACTGCTCCGCTCCTATTGGGTATAGCGTTATGATATATAGCCTATAGTACTCCACGAACAAAGGGCTATCCAACGCAAAAATAATTTTTCAGTTTGGACCGGTAGTTCCTGAGATTAGCCATTACTGCTCCGCTCCTATTGGGTATAGCGTGATGATATATAGCCTATAGCACTCCACGAACAAAGGGCTATCCAACGCAAAAAGAATTTTTCAGTTTGGACCGGTAGTTCCTGAGATTAGCGCGTTCAAACAAACAAACTCTTCAGCTTTATATAATAGTATAGATTTATTAAATATATTAATCTTCTAGAAACAATACTTATAACGTGCATATTCTGTGCCTTACTTATTTAAGTTACTCTATTGGTGGAATAATTTCACTGCCCACTAACCAATATTATAAACTTCTATTAACATAGACATATAACGTATACATTCAATTTATGTATAAATGTAATCATTTATACATAAATTGAATGTATACGTTATATGTCTATGTCACTATCAATAAGAATATTTCAATAATCCCTAACGATAAATAAATAGAGAATCATGAAAGTTTTCTAATTTTTACCAACATAATATTTTAAATCGCACTTTTCCAACACAGATAAAGATTTATATAGGATATAGAAATTCTATAATTATTCTGTTACCATGGCAAACACAAAGTACCTATTTGTTAATTCCCTTCTTTATCCTTTTAAAGTCAATTCGACACAATTATGCCGGCCTACTAAGTTGATTTTTCACTCCATGTCCCTGCCCACTAGCTTGCTTGCAATAGGTTGCTAATTCCCTATCAATGTATACCGTATAATGAAAAATAATAACTTAGTAATCGCGTTTTATTTACCGAATAAAATTGGCATTTCACCTCCCCAAACGCTAAGAATATAAATAACATTTGCGTTGTTTTTATAAAATCTACATCACAGCCCATGAGACTGTGAATAATGACGTCATAATTTCTAGGCCGTCAGTCATGCCGAATGATCATCCATCCATAGCAATGACGTTAGAGTAAAAACTCACAATTACCTTTGTATGTTATGACTCGAAAATTGTAGGTATATTTATTGAATTTGTTAATAATATACAGGCTCTTTTCGACATTGCGTTACTAAATGAAACCACGGACTTATCTACTTGGACATAACGCTTTACAATAAGTTACTTGAGCCTTAGATGTAAAATAAAAAAGTATAAGTTTCGAATAAAATGAATATGAATAAAAAGTAATTTTAATTTTACGTGCTCCAATGCCACAACTACTACTCTAAGGGAATTCGTTGCAGCGGCATCATACTTTCAGTCAGAAATACACTCGCGCACACGCCATATTTACATTAAACTACAAAATCATCAAAAAATAAGAAAACTACAACCAGGATTATTGATGAAAATATTCGTTATTAATGGATGATTTTTGTCACAATGTCAGCAAAGGTGGAGACGAGTATGTGGTTTCATTTAGTAACGCAATGTCACAATGACCCTGTATATTTTTTTAATTATTTATTGAAATATTTTGATTGTGTACTGTGTTTTCCGACACTTAGCACGTTCCAAAAAATATATATTTTAAACCAAAACTACTACTAAAAATGAGCATCAATATTAAAAATGAGCATTATGTTTGAAAATTGAAGCGCAAAGCTAAAAAAATATACTGAACTACTAGCTGTTATACTTAAATAAACTTCATTTTCCTTGAAAGTTCGCTTTTAAATAGATAAAGCGAAACTGACCCTTATAAAAATGAGGTATAAAGTATAAATAGCGATTTATTTAAGGAGAGCATAATCCCCCTGCAATAAGTGAATCGTAAGAGGCAATGAACCCGGTGTTTATGCACTCGTAAGAAGGGTCGGGAGTTCAAGCCTTAGGAAAGGTTTAAGGGGGTAGGCAGAAGTGTTATGAATTATTGCGCGTTACATAAGTCCTACTAATATTATAAATGCGAAAGTTTGTGAGGATGGATGTATGTAATATGTATGTTTGTTCCTCTTTCACGAAAAAACTACTTAACGGATTTGGATGAAAATTTACATTAATATTGTTTATACATCAGAATAACTTATAGGCTACAATGTATAATGATTTTGTGTAATTTGGTCATAACATAATGATACGTATCAAGTAAGTCGGAAAAAAAAAGGTATCCCTGAAAATTCCTTCACGTGGGTAAAGCCGCGAGCAAAAGCTTGTTTATAATATGGCGCGAGTGGGTCTTTGTGATGTAGAGCGTAAATACAATATTGACCTTTATAAAGTTAATTCACTCAGCTTTTTTTTCCAAAATTGTAACCAGTTAGATTCAAATGATGCAGAAATATATTTTTGATTCAAAATGTGTAAGTATAATATAAACTTAATACCTCAAATAATATTTTTTAAGTCTATTAGCAACCGCTGATATGAAATTAAATCTGTAGTGTACTGGCTGGTACGATTTCTTGATATAATGTTTTGTTTTAAAGAAATGTCAGTTTGTAAATAAATGGATTCAGAAGAACAAACTCAGAATATTATTTCCATGTTTCTTGGAATTCTATATACTAATAGATAAAGCTGAGTAGTTTATTTTTTTGTATAAGTCTTCATTATTCCTGAGTGCTAAAAGCTACTTTTTATCAAATTTAATTTAAAAAATAAATCACACGAGCTAGCTACAAGCAAAATCCAGTGTGATATAAACCACTGGATTTTATGACATATCTCAGGACGTCAAACGCAAATAAAGTACTTAGCAATTCACATCACAAGGTGAACTACACATACGTGGCACTCACGATCCAAACGACTACTATAGATCATTTTATCCACGAAGACGCACCCACTACTTTCCCTAATCGCTTGCAGTGTGCGTGAGCCGCATGAGTACACACTACACACACACACTACGATGGATAGCTTCGACGCTGAGGCTTAGATCAGTCCCTTTACCCCGCGACACCCCGCGACACCCCGCAACACCCCCGCACAAAAGTGGCGGAGCGCGTCTTCGTGAAAGAAATTACCTGTAAGTTTAATCATAAAAAGATTTGAAAATATAGTTTCATTCCACATCCCTTTATCTCATACTACTTTACCCGCGAACAGTTCAAATAAAAGACTTTACATGAACTCAAATGGGCCATTTACTTTTTCATCTCGCTTATATTCGGTTACTTGTAAGCTTTTTTTTAGATTTACGACCATTACGTTCCGTTTTATAAGTTTACTTAGCTGGTAATATTCCGTAACTGTATTTTCATACGTTGGGTATTGTTAGGGTTAAAATTTGGGCTTTTAGTGCCTACATCTCAATTTCAATGGAGCAGGGAGTAATATTGCTGTGTTAACACGTGAATAATTTATTCTAACCTACATCTTGGGTAGAAGAAAATTAAATCCAAACAAACCTAACCTCTTTTTAATGACTATTTGATTTGTTGTAATTGACAATCTGGGCAAAAGTATTTCATAAGGAGCTATTTACTTACATTTAATAATTCCCTTTTTTGTAAGTATTATTATAATATAATTTTCGTAATTTTTTGCATAAAGGTGATGAGTTGTTCGTATCTGAATCTAGCTTATATGTTTTAAAAGATTATATTTTATTGCCTCCGAAGTCAGACAAGCTAATGACCCGCCTGATGCTAATTGGTCACCGTAACTCAGATATCGACAATAACAAGTATTTAATTTATCAGAAAAATACGGTAAAGAACAAAATAAGGCGCACGTAACACAGAAGTACAGAAGAATTGCTCAGTTAACATAGTTTGCGATCTGCACCCAAGTGTTAGCAATTCTAATAAATTTAATCTTCGTTAAGCCATAATATGACTACAAGAAGAACCAATAACACCTACTTCATGTATTATTATTATACTTCATATATTTACTATATACCCCTAATTCATGAGAGTCACGATATACACTCATAGATTTTTTACCACCTGCATTAAGCCATACAAAGACAATAAGAACTAAGGACACCTTCACTTTCCATATACCTCAAATTCAAAATGACTGTGATATATACACACTTATAATTTTTACTAAACCAAAAAAATGGGAGCGTGTAGAAGAGGTGACACATTATAAATGTGCAATCAGAATTTTTATTTATATGTAAATGACAAAGGTATGACTAGTTAAAAATTTGATAAATCCTGCGTAAAATTATAGACACAACACATACTAAGTAACAAATACTATATAGATCACACATCAGATTAACTTGCATCAATAAATACTAAATATGGGTATGAATCAATGAAACCTTTGACCTAAAATTACCATTTCTTAGAGATCATTTTACGACATCGTATTTTTGTTTTTAATTATCAAATACGTGTTCAGCAACGACAGAATACAGTGGTATTTTGTATTTTAGGTAATTCATAACTAAGGTTGTATATTCCTTGTATTATAGTTTCCGATAACAATACTGCCACGCTACGCACCATTTAACAAACAAAAGAAAACTGACGCTGCGATATTATCAATACCTTTTGCATTGTTTGCTTTAGTATCGCTTGCCGTCTTAATGTACGACTTTAGTGATATGGGTTTTTCCTTTATTGATGCGGCTTGCAGAATGAAAATTAAGCAAATTTCATTTAGCTTGTATAAATAACATTTGTCGGTGGACAGACATGATTTCATATTATTTTATTTTATTTGTTTGGGATAAAAAACAATTGTACAATAAATTATATAAAAGTGAAATTACATATATATCGGAGATAACTGTACAACTAACTACCATATATATTCATATTAACAGCTATTAGGAGCATGTGCACACAGTTAAACAAAAAATTCCAAAAAAAACAACAGTTATAATATTTGAAATTCGAAATTAAACTAATAAGTATGAGTAGAATGATAACAATAAAGCTACTTATCTCTCTGTTCTGTACTACTGAAAGTATTATTAATAATGTCAAAAGCACATTTTTTAAATGCAGTTGGTGTTTGTGAAAACAGATCTAAATCATTCATTCATCGACAGCAGTTTCCTAACTGTTCCTACAGGGCAGTCTGGTTCGAGCTCTTCTAGCGCAGAAACTTCTTGTAAAATGTCACTGATTACAAGTGTAAAGTACTAAGTGCAGTGTTTATACAAGGTGTTACAAAATTACCTCGTTATTACACAAGTATATAAGAATAGCTCAGCTATGCGAACTAAGCTGAAGTAACTTAGCATAGTCTATTATCTGCAACCTGCATAAAGTCCAGAATGTAGGAACGATATCGATATACATCGAAGAATTGCATAACCAGACCTGTGGTCAACTCCCCGTAGAGCGGAATATTGAGTAAAATATTATATAAAACCCCACATAAAGTGTTGCCGGATCTGAAAATCAAACTCGAAACATGACAGGTCGCTTCTCATTTATGCTGTCAATATACCATTAAAAAGAAAAAGACTTCAAGGTTGCAGATACATGCTGTATGCAGGCCACTTATAACTGGTTTGTCTAGAGATCTTAAGAGGAGGACTATGTTCATCAATGGACTTCCTGTAGCTAATGATTATAATAATGGCCATGATGATAATGGTGATGATGATGATAACGATTATGATTATAATAATGATACCAATAAAACTATTTAAGGAAGAATAGATTTGGTAAAACCAGCATCTCGTCGACATCCTTTGCTGTCAGAGGCATAAGCCATGTCATCGTATCAAATTTAGATGAATTGAATACATCTCTGCCTCCCCAATCATGGATGTATTATGTAAGGCAATTAACTAACAATTACTCTGAATCCATTGGCGTCACGAAACGCGCCGCTTTGTTATATAATTAATAAGTAACGTGTTTCGCAATTACTTGTTATGTTATTAGGAAATGGATGGAACTAGGTCAATGAGTTTTAATGATATTGGTATGGTTTGTGTTAATACTGGGACTGAATAAGATTAAACATTTATTATGCAGTAATGTCGGTTTCATGATCAACCCCTGTTACTAAAATATTAAAAAAACAGGCAATAAAATGGTTTCCTAAAAATCTGTTCATATTTAAAAAACATACATACGTGTCGAATGAAAAATGCATGTGCCGTTCCATTTTAAAAATTGATAAATATAAGCCAATGGCATTACCGTAACTGGCACAAAAACTAACGTTCCAATTTTAAATACGCGACATAATTTGTCGATGGATGTAACCTTTTTTGACGATAATCATTATTTATTATACCGGGCGTTACGCCGGTATCAGGCCAAAAATTAAGCTAAATTGATTTAACTTAGCTCTTATAGTTTAAAAAAAACATATACTAAACAGCTTGATTTACATAGTTTACGGTCTGAAGTCTGCACACAATTATGAAAAAATATCTCCGCTATGTGAAATCTATGCTTAACTTCTGGTGTGCACCCAGCGTATTTAAGTAATCCTTATGCTAAGATACCATTGTTAAATAATAAATGATTTTTTAATATGTTTACGCGAATATTAGACACTGAAATAAAACTATTTTGCGGATTGCATATTTTGCCCCGGGACCCCTAAGGCTGCGAAGTCTTCGAAACCTGGGAGCAAATTATAATATAAAAACTGCTATAAAATCCGCAAAATAGTTTTATTTCAATATTTCCTAACTAGTCCATTGCCTGCCAGAAGCATTTTTACAAATAATTTAGGTAGCATAACTTACGCTAACCTCAGAATAATTATTTAATCTAAGACACCAGCACTTAAAAACTAAATTAAATACAGCGTCATCTTACGACGAAAGCGTGAACTATCGAGCCACGATTTATAAATAGAACATCTTTAAACGAGGCGGTTAATTAGAGGAGATCGACGCCACGATTACAAGGGTCCTCTTAATAATGAAATTTGAAGTCTCCGCCGCGCCGCTAGCGACAAATTAGTATTGACTACGTTTGCAAGTTACCACGCTCCTAATTGGTGGTAAAATATGAAATTCACACAATTTGCAGTATGACGAGTCAATTAACCCTTGCGGGTAAAGCGTGTATGATAATTGTTTGACGATATGTGCTTTAACAGACTACAATGATAGTGCGTGACGGAAAATATAATTGAAACTAGAGATGTGTTATGATTTCCTATGTTTACATGAATATTATATAGGCATTGAAATAAAACGATTTATCATATGTTATCCCGGTTTTTATATTATGATTTTATCCAGACGTTTTGAAGACTGAGTCCGTCCCATGACTATGAAGGCTGCATTATAAGGTTTCCTAATCATTATTTAAATTTATTGACTATTGCGTATAGGTATATACAGATATAAGTTTATTTTTTTCGAAAAATATTAAACGTACAGACACAAAAATCAACGATTTATTACATATTTTCGTAAAAATTGTAATTTTCATGTCTGACTTGTATAATTTTTGTTGAAGGTTTTATATGTATTATATCAATTTAGCTGGCTGATATAGTAAATGTCATTGTAGTTTCCATAGCGGTGGAAAATAACGAGAACAAAAAAATGGTGTTAATGTGATACATAAGATGTAGCGTAAAATTCAGTTAATAGTAAATAAATTCTAAGGGCGTTTATTACTCTGCAACATATCCCATACCTAAAAATTTTTTTACTCAAATCTTAAAAATAACATGAATATATATACTGATGATTCCAATAATATTTCCTTTACCACTAAAATAATCAACTTACAAAAGAAACTAATCAACCTACAGATTAGAGGAAAATTCGCTAATCAGAAATCAGGACTGAATGTGGGTCAGTACACACGTACTACGTTTATATACGTATGTTTTTCTTGGCCTAGATTCTGTTGAGCTAGGAGTAAGCTTGGAATTTCTAATGCAATTTAACACGTAATTATTGTACTGTGAATGCCAAGTCGTTGTACTATTGGATCTTGCTAGTGGTTGAATATATTTTATATTGAATAGTCCACCGTACACAAGGTGTTAAAACCCGCCATAGTGGCACACGTAAGTGCGTCGCGTTCCGGGAGCTGTGTATATTCGATTACAACAGGCCTACATAATTATTTCGACTGTTGAGATGTAATCATTTCTCGTTAGTCGACATTCTATTGGAGCCCACTCCACTTACCATCAGGTGCATAGACTTTGCCATGCCGTTATAAAAAACATAAATTCAGAATTATAGCTATAATCGCTTAATCAATGTTGTTAAGCATATATCCAACGTCATATGCCTAAAGTCGCAGTGGATACCGATGCCAAATTATCGCAATAAGTCATGCATACCTGCTTTGTCGCAACTAATGCGATAATCAGCACTGCAGGCAGTCCTGGATTTGTAAATAGGCCGTATAGGCGGCGGCCTATGGGCGGCAGCCTCTTAGGGGCGGCAGATTTCAGAGGACGCTCACTCGATTTAATTAATAATTCATTTATTTGATTTTAGTGCCTTCCATAATACAAACAAACGGGAAATTATTAAATATTTTAGAAACCTACATACACACTAAAACTACCTATATGTAGAAGCGGAAATAAAGTGGCCTACACTCATAAAAATACAAATCTGATACTGCTGCCAGTTTGTGGAGCCGCATTATATGTATGTATCATGAAAAATCTATCTAAATTTTAGTTCCAGCCACCTTCTTTAAGTCGTATAACTACAATTTTTGTTTGTATAGTGCTGCCAGCTTGCTAGTATGTATATTTGTAAATCATACCATGAAAAACCTGTATCAACTTTTTTACGATATCTTTTTTTAGATCCCAGTACTATTGCAAAAACTATATTTTAGTACGAAACCGAAAGACATCTAATTGTAAAAATCTGCATTAATGTGTGCCCATTTCAAATCTGTGTCATGCATTGACGTACATTCTACCGATTAACACGAACGACTATATAAACTATTCGTTCAAAATCTAGATTTAGAACTAAAGTTCGCTGCAGCGCTAAAACATCAATCGTCGCCAAACCAAACATAACATGCAGTACTAATTCGCTACATAGATAAAATTGTAGTATATGTATCAATGGTACCGTGTGTTAATAATCTTTAATACAAATAAATTTGTATATAAATATACATAAGTTATTGTTTATAAAAAATCGATTACCTGTTGATTAAAAAAAAAACACAAAATAATTCTAATTACATATTAACTATGATAAACTTCTTAAGACAATCTACGCGATGCCTATATTAATCTAATACATATTCAATATTTGTTAAAAAAAACCCATTGCCAAAATTGCTATACAATCGTGTAAGTATACACCATAAAAATACTCTTAAACCTCCTATAAAATTCCAATTTACCCTCCATTGAACCTTTTAACCCACTATCGTTACACCACGAGGCCATAATTAACGGCTTATGTCTATTCTCAATTGACCTTAAGCCTTTAAGGCGATGGAATGGGATTTGAGCCATAATCACCCATCTGGGAAGCCACAACGTACATCTTACAGCCGTTCCGGTCCGCTAAGGAATTTTCCAGAACACTCTATGTATTTCATTTAATATTGAAAGTTGGTAGATGTCAAAAGAATGCGAAGAATCAAATAAACCCAAATGTTTATTTAATTGTTGGCTATTATTCATTTAATAATTTATCGTGTTTACGCGAATGTTAGGTATCAGAAATACGTTAATTTAAATTGGAACTCAGAAGACCGGCGGCAACACTTCAAGACACTTTGAGCTCAATCTGCGTAGATCGGACCGTCAACAAATAAGAAGAAAATGTATAATTGTAAAAGGTAGGTAGGTATTGTAACGTTGACTGTGGACGAACAACACCTCATACCGCCACGTGACCATGAACGCTGCAAAGTCTTCGAAATGTCGCGAGCAAATTACAATATAAAAAACCACGATAAAATCCAAATCTAGTTTTAAATTCTATATTATTGTATATGTCTGGTAGGCAGAAACAGAATGATGAAAAATCTAAAACTAAATAGGAGATCAGCCAGTCGTTCGCCTGATGCAAAATGCCACGAACCCCCAGTGATAATGGTAATACCCTTTGAATAACAAAGATTTTTGACACTGAACTAGAATAGGTCCTATAAACAATCTCATAAACTTTTTTTCTTTATAATATTAGATTAAGTTTCTTCTTTCTAAGCAATTACACTATCCCTTTTCAGCAATTACGCAACACAACCCCTTTCAAACTAGAACAAAATAATTTGCATACAATTACTTTGAAGGAGAAACAAACCTAAACGATCTTTCGTATATAAGACACACACACGCACACGCACATAAACACACACATGTGTTAACCTGAAAGAAGTGAGTAGTGTACAACTAATGCATCCACTTTTCGCCATGAGCATTCTATGCCATGATATTTTAGGATACGCGCCTTTCGCCATATTAGGCACAAATTCCAAATGTATGAAACGCAATGAAAATCTGCACCTGATTGTAAGTGGAGTGGGTTCCAATAGAATGTCGACTGACTAGTGATAGTTACCTCTCGGCGGTCGACATAATTATGCCGGCCTGTTAGAACCGAATGTTCACAGGTCGTTTAAAACGCGACACGTGTTATGGCGTGTTTTAACACCTTGTGTACGGTGGTCACTATCCGGGATATAAAATATATCCAGCCAGCGAAATAAGATGTATTTAATAAGATACTTTAAATGCTAATGAACTGCGGTATTTGAAAGATAAGCAAAAATATTCACGCCCGCATACAACATCCAATTCGGGGAGGAACGGATAAACAACTCACATTTGACAATGAATCAGCGAACCGTATTATTAAATCACAGTGAATTTAATTTGCGTGCGAGTAAATACATTAGAATAACCTCTAATGACGCTTTTGTACCCTTCAATTTGGGATTGTTTTTAACCCCCGGGATATTTGGAACGTTTTCGGAATATCTTTTCTTTAATGTGTCATAAACGTTTCATTTCTCAAATGGACAACCGGCTTTTATAGGGTTTGAAGGTATCCTTCGCGTGAAATAATTTGACTTTTTATGTTAGGGATAAATGTTTTTAATTATCCAAAATCGATTTAAAAGCATCTTTTCTTATATTTAACTAGTTTTTTGGGAAGCAGTATTTATTCCGCGTAAAAGCCCCGCTATATATTTTCCCGGAACATAAAGTAGCCTACCTTCCCAGGGTCTCAAACTATGTTCATACCAAATTTCATAAAAAATCGTTCAGTAGATTTTGAGAATTTCGACAACAGACAAACAGAAAACGGGATTTTTTTATAATATATAGGTATAAATGTTTACAAAATTGACTTAACCACCATCATTGTTAATGGTAAAATGAGCACATTCCATTACAGTCCAAAGCTCGAACCTCTATCAAGTTCTGTCAGACTCCGAAATAAAATATAATTTTATAGGTTTTCATACGCAGCGCCCATTATGATATTTACATTAATGGGTTTTGTGACGTCGCAAACATAAACTCGTATGCTACAAGTAAAACCACTTACGATCTTGATCATAAGCCTAAGTGATGTGAGAAAAATATATTTCATTATTTTACGACATTTGTACTCATTCCGACACATTGCTACATGACTTTAATGGTAAAAGAAGTTTTGATTTATATAAGGATGCTCATTGATAGTTTCCATTGCCTCGAAGGCATGTACGACGATTGCGATTATAAAGTCTTACCCTCTAAATAACAAAGTAGTTTCCAAATTTGCAGTAGAAACATTTCGGACTTTACCGCAGTTTGTTATAATTTTCTTCCTATGTGTCACAGACTTTGCAGACTTAATGGGCACGAGGAGGACTCATGCGGACTATGAAGTCTGCAATCTTCGAAACATCAGGACAAAATAATAATATAAGTAGTATCCGTGACATAATCCAATAAATAATTTTATTTCGATTATATTTCGATCTCTAATATTCGCGTAAACATAAGAAATCATTAAGTAGAAACATTCATTCAGATTCAGCTAAATCCATTCTCATATCAGCCATTTGAACCGTTTTATCACGTATACCTTCCATAAGTCATTATAATATTTTAAGTATCAGTTTTTTTTTAATGTTTACTCCTGTGTCTTCAAAAACAGCCGCAGAACCAGCCACTTCCACACTCAGCTCGTTTGTCATTCATTAAAATAAATTAACTTTATTTTACATTAATAATGTAACCATTAAAATGCGGTAAACATTTTATTTATAAATATTTCTTAAAACCACTTGAACCGCAACGACCGGGTTTTCCAATTTAATTGTACTTTAATAATATATTTTGTTCTGGTGAAACACGGTGGCCATGAATACTGCAGATCTTGGATAAAAAAATCTCAATTTATTGTAAAACTAGCTGACCCGACAGACGTTGTCCCGTCTTAACTATGAATTTGCAGCGCGCACTCAGTCAATTGCGGACAGTTATTTCAAACAATTGACAGTTATATCAAATTAATATTTTCGTAAAGTTTTCTTAAATTTTCTAATTTTCCGCGCAATTTTTGTTTTTTTTTTCACAAAAACCTTCTCCTGACAATAACAAACACAACAAAAAAAAATAGTGAAACCGGTCCAGCCGTTCACGCGTGGTGGCGTGACCAAGGGAAGTAGGGATTAATTTTTATATATATAGATAGATAATGTGCTAAGGTAGTTTGGGCATTTGGAGAGGATTAGTGATAGGAGACTGACAAAGAGGGTTTATAAGGCGAATGTGGATGGAAGAGTCGGTAGGGGTCGATCGCACCGAACCTTCGAATATTAAATATCTGACATTCTTAGTAAAGGTCAGGTCAAACTCCCCTGAAGAAGCAGGAATGCATGAAAAGATTAATGTAGGTGGAGGAAGCGATGGAAGTATGCCAGAATCGTGCAAAGAGGCAATCCATAGTACGATAGAGGTGTGATACTATGTATATATGTATGTATTGTAATATATAAAGGTGAAGAGTTTGTTTGCTTGTTTAAACGCGATAATCTCAGGAACTATATTAAATTTAGACCGATTTTTAATTTTCACTGATCAGAAGCTATATTATTCCGGTGTGCCTTAGGTTACTTTTTATCCCGAAAAAACTTTCTACACAGACGGAGCCGCAGGCGAAAACAATATTTATATAAAATCGTCTTTACATTAACTAAAAGAAGTTAGGTTACAGGAAACAAGTCCTACAACTGTTATGTACTCACAATTAATAATTATAATTAATCACATTCACCACCACATGTTATAACATAAGATGTTGTTATGTTTTGTCACTTCTTATTATGTTTTATCTCTTTTGTCTGTTTTAAGTTTTTACTTATATACCTAAATAATATTAGTAACAAATATTATTATTTTTGCCGCTGTACTAATATATAAATTTGCATGCTGTGGTCTCCTGTAATTGAAGAGGCACGTCACATTGTTAATTATACCAATACTACGACATTGTATTTATTATAAGCCGTGTACCCTTTGTTGGAGGTCCTTAAATAAATAAATAAGTATTTAAATGAATAAATAAATTCTATGCTAAGTAACCACGAACTCATAACTAGAAATAACAGAAGGCAAAAATATATCAAGATATATATAACAAGACCAACACATCAATAAGACGGAATAAGTTATAAACCAAAAGTTTGCACAAACTATTCCTATAACAATGACAGGAAAATCCAAAGACAGGACTCCCAAAAGGACATGTAAGATATTCCAGTTTTACTTCGCCACAAACTTGCAAGTATCACGGGAATATGAAACAGCAATACCGGGAAAACACAATGCAATCAAACTTGGTTACAGTCGAAAATTATTCTTGAACATACAAAACATTGTAGGCTTTATTAACTGTGTAATAGAGTCTGAATCTGCAAGTCTGTACTGGTAAAGGTAAAACCACAACGCTAAATGTAAGCGTATTTACGGGACTGCAGATGTTAGTGCTCAGAGAAACATCCAGAAACAATGTAAAGTTACATTGTATAAAACTAATTTTACATTGTAAGTAATCAAAGTATTATTCATGGCCCATTCTTTGGAGAGTTCAATTTAAACTTAATTAATAAAATTGTTGCACCAACTACTTACTACAGTAGTAGTAAGTAGTTGGTGGTATCTCTCATATGTGAGCGTCCGCCTGGGTAGGTATTACCGCAATGTCTATTTCTGCATGTGAGCGTCCGCCTGGGTAGTTACCACCGCAATGTCTGTTTTTTCCGCTAAGCAACAGTGTGTAATCACTTTTGTGTTCCAGTTAGAAGGACACACTTATACTGGATATAATAAGACTTAACATTTCATGCCTTAGGATGGCGACCGCAGTAGAATACCAAACGATACTTTGTAATTCAAGGTGTTGGATAATGTTTCTGCTGTTTATGGGCAGTCGTATCGCTTACCATCAGGCAACCGACAAGATCGTCTCGTCATTTAAAGCAATAAATAAAAAAAACAACTCATATTCAAGTGAATTAAATGTAGGAAGAAGTAAAAATATATTTTAAACAATTACAATTGAATGTCGCGACAAACACTCACTTGCTCTTACTACTCTTACTCTTCCTTACTTACTCTTGTTTTATATATTCCTAAACACTAACCATATTTTTATTTATTTTAAATTTTTATTTAAGGAGCTTGATCGTTATTTCACGATTATATCGCTCCATACGTCCGTTTTTACCGATGCGTACTCAATTTTCATATCAAAATATTTTTTTAATAAAAACCTTCTTCCGATATAGGAACTGACAAAAACTTTGTACTGCCCACAATTATTTAATTTGAATCTGAATGCTACAAACAATACGACCCAGAACTTTTTATGATATTAAAATGCCCTCGACATACTGAGACACCATATGTTATATCGTATCATGACTTTGCTAGTGGTAGGATTTGAATCCGCCCGGATAGACCCCCTATACAAGGAGTAAATCTCGCTATAATGACCTACGTCAATTTCTCTGATCCGGGATGAGCCTATGTATATCCGGTTTCTAATAAGCCAACATAAATGACGTACGCCCTAAACTGCCCTTCCGACTATTTTTATCATCTCCATCCAATGGTTGTCTGGTAGAGATCGCCTCAAGCGATAAGACCGCCATTTGTACCACCAATATTTTAATCATTTTCACCCTCTGTATACAAATTTGTCTTGTTTTTTATATTTAAGGTGTACAATAAAGTTTAAATAAAATAAATAAAATAAAATAAATGGTACGACTGGCGATGCATAATAATATCCCATCAGTCGACATTCTTCCTAAACCCTATAACCATCAGGTGCGGCAGGACATTTTATGGTGCCCCTATAACATAGAAATCTTAATGCACAACCGTGAAACCGAAACACAATTGCACCGCGCAGTTTAACAGTAGAAAAAGAATCGGTATCGGCCGGTATCTACCCAGACCAGACCTTTAGTAGTGGCTAAGGGTCCATATAACCCGTTTCTATAATCCCGTTTCCTTTCCATTGGCACATGTCCAAAAGTAAAAGTTCAGGAAATGGAAATTTTCTAAAGTAGTGCAAAAAAAAATATATTTTATATTTGGGTTAGAATTTGGATTCAATTACCAATAAAAAAATACATAAGTTTTGTTATTATTTGGTATTATATATACATTTCTCGATAAAGATCTAGATATTATTTTTATGAGATGTGCCTTTTTCCAAATTGCATATTCAATTATCATTGGAACGATTTCCAGACCGCCTTTATGTATATTAGTACCTATATGATATGTCGGCTTTTTCAGAATATTTCACCTTTCGCCACTGCACTCTAGAGATAACTAACACTTGCATTCATTGAAACACTATGACAGGAAATTATGTACGAGCTACGTACCATTATACCTCTCACGCCAAAGACAGCAAGACACCTCACAAATGAATAATTCACCGACGAATAAAACTTAAGTAATACATACGAAGGTAGACCATAAAATCCATGCCTTATAACTTAACGACTGGAATAGAGTTATTCTTATGGACCTTGGGTTTAATGCTACACGATAAAACTGAGAAGGCATGTTTATTAGAGATCTAGAATGTTCTGCGTTTCTAGTACTTTATTGATAGTAAGACGTAAAATTCTATGGCGAAAATGTATGAAGCGTGGAAGCTGTAATTGGCACTATGTTATGGAGTAATGATATTTACTAGAATTCTGTTAGATATTAATACAAAATAATATTAGCTGTATATTAAAATATGTATTTGATTCGACTGAACACATCTATTAATGTGTTTTTATAAAATTTTCAAAGGAAAACGGACTTAATTTCGGTTGACATAAATTGAAATTATTTCAGCTGCATAAATTGATGTTTTTTTAATGGGAATATTATTATTGAGTACCAACCTAGTACTAATAAAGTGTGTGTAATAGATTGTTTCGATGCTCCTGTATAATGTCGTACGATAAATCATATTCCTCAAAATTATCATGCAATTTTACAGGCCTAATGCTTCATATCTTTAGAAACTAAGACTGATACTGCAGCAACTATTAACGACACATATATTGTGTGTGTGTCAATTAATGACAATAAAGTAAGCCCGGAGTTTCTTTCTACCTTTCTTCTTCGGGTAGTCATCGCTTGGGTAATTACTGAAAGGCTGGTAGGTAAGCTAGGCCAGGTCTTGAGTGTTATTCAAAATAATAATTATGTTTTTAAATTGTTTTGACGTATCATAAGTGCAACTTTGTTCGCCTACGTGATAAATAAAGTATTTTATTTTATTGTGTGTACAATAAGTGTTACTGTATTCCGAACTGAGGAAATTTCGCACACATCCACAAATAATGATACACGTTCGTGCACATGGGATACGCCACGGGAAGAAATATCGCGCTAGCTTTCCGGCACAACCTTACTGTGACGGTTTTTTTCTGGCCATTTGGCAGCAACCAGGTCCGACAGCTTTACGTTCCCACCGGTGATAGTTATGGACGATTTTATTTGTTACACTTCTCTTATGATTCATTGTACTGTTTAGGTATTTTGATTTTTAATGAATTTGTATCATTGATGTATTACTACGTACTAGATTCGGCGTTCCGAACATTCACTGTGTTCCACTGCATTGAATTGGAAGCCATTCAAACTGAATTTAATATGACTATTGACAGCTTGTGGTTGTGTAAGGAGTGGCGCTCGTGATAAGTGTAAACCTGGATTTAAATAAAAAATATTAGTGAAATAAGTAAAATTATTTGTTGTTCAAATGAATTAATTTTGCAGCCATTTTAGGTCAGATTTTGGATAAATAGTTTATATAGACGTTCGTGTCTATAAAATATACGTCGATGATTAGTATGTGTTGCTTGCGATTTTGTCCGCGTGTAAAGCCATAGGACAAGGAAGGAAAAAAAATATGTTCCCCAAAATATATCATAAATTAAATCTTAATATTATCGAAATGCAACAAAGGCATGAAGTATGAAAAAATGTAGAGCTAAAGTACTATGTCAGTCGACTTCGAAAAAGAAAATACAGACTCATGGTAAAAAATAAATTCAATATAAAAGAAGCGAAGACGTTTCCTCTCCCTAATCAATTTAACCATATTTCAATAACTCTGATTCAAGGAACTGAACGGACTGCCTCGGTGGCGTAGTTGTACTGCATGCGCGGTACGACAGCGCTCTGAGATCCTGGGTTAGAATCCTGGGTCGGGTAAAGTGATATTTGGGTTTTTCTGCAAGTATCAGCCCGGAGTCTGGAATTTGTGCCCGATATGGCGATAAGTTCGCCCCCTATCACATCATGGGACGGAACAAACTTGGCGAAAAGTGGGTGCCTTGGTTGCGCCTCTGCATACCCCTTCGGGGATAAATGCGTGATGTTGTGTGTGTGTGTGTGTGTGTGTGTTTGATTCAACGAACTGCTCTGGAACTTGGCACTCGTTCATATCTAAGACTCTTTTATCGTCAAAGCAGATATTCTACAACCTCTGTCGTCGTTATATCCAACTATTCTCTTTTTACTTTCATATTAGATTTTACCACATATAATACAACATGCAATATGAATTCTGTTGCTTTACCTACCGTTTTTAATATTAAGATTAAGAATTAGATAAATTCTTCGAGGATATGCATTATTTTTAGTATATTACAGACCTTATATTAGTTTGTCGAGAATCAGTAGCACAATTCATTGCACTTATTTTTAACATATGTTATATTTTATCGCGAAAACATATTAAAATATCGTCAAGCTGTTTACCTTTTGTGTGAATAAAAATAAGGTGCATGTCAGTCGCTCACTGATACCTACTATTATGGTCGATCGTTACAAGTACTCCCTTCCTCACCCCGCGGCCCTGCACACGTTCCGCTCGTTCCCTGCGGCGGCACGGGTGATGTGCTTGATCTATCAATTCCGCGTAAGTTTCCATTATTATTATTTTTGTACTTTTATATGATCTTTTACATAGAAAACTAATTTGGGTGTTTCGGATTTATAATATACAAAAATTAATCTCGTATATGACAGTATCATATCAATCAAAGTATTCTACAGCAACTGACGAATTGGTCACATCTATAATTTCGACTTCGTGACGCGCAATTTTATTCTACGTTCAACAGTCGCCAAAATTCGATGCTGAATCGAAACAGTCAATAAAACGATCAAATTAGACACAAGAATTCACATTCATTTGCCGAAACAATGGAGGCTCTATGATAATTACACTTTAACGTAGGCGGCAAATAACCTAAAATGAAACTATAAAAACTAACCTTAAAAATTAAAAAAGCCTATATTCTGCTTCCAATCATACTCTATCTGTGAAAACTGCATGAAAACTAGTTCAATAGTTTTGGAGATGTGCGACAAACAACTAAACAGACACAAAAGGATTTTAAAAATCCCTGATTTGCGTTCTATTACTCCTCTTTCGTCATTGCGTTGCTATTTTGATACTTTTTTCAATGTACAGACTACAGGCACACCGGGCTCTGCTGTTCTTATGTTAATTTTTTCAACACCAAAATAATTTTGGAAATTCTTCAGCATAGTGCGTCACTGTGAAGATGGAAATTGGAATTGGGATGTTTAACGCTTTTTTTAATGAAATAAATCTTGCAACAATGTTTTTTTTTGGAAATTTATTCTTGATAATGATTTCTTGTAATGACGCGAATGTTAGACATTGAAATTAAATAGTTGTAATTTATTATATTTTATTAAAATAGCGTTGGCATTATATTATTATATCGCATTATCGTTCCAATTTAACTTGATACTGGAAGGAGTGAATTTAAATAGAATCTACCCGCGGGTAACAACCCATCACCGAATAATATTTTCTTTAAATAATAATAATGTTCTCCATACATTTCAATACATCGTTCAAGTTTCACTCCATTATATTTAACACAAAAGCCGTTGTACTAAACAAAGAACTACCTAAAATATTTCACTGATCAAAATAAAGGAAGGTTTCCATGATAGATGCCTATTATGTCGATCAGCCGTAAATATTTTCACGCGCCTTTTGGTTCGTGAAAAATTTAGCTTTAAAAATGTTTTGTCTTAAGTGGATAGGCGAGGAAAGTCGTTGAGACCACTTATTGCGAGACGGTGTGCCGTTTTTGTAGATAAATAAATTATTCCCACGATAATATTATCTCGGCTTATTCGAATTCGTAGAATTTTTGTTGTTTTTCCTTTGAGACTGTATATTTAATGGTGTGTCATTAATGCTCATAAAACTGAAAAATATACTCTGACATATTTTTTTTTATTGCTTTGATTGATGAGACGAGATATTCGCCTGATGGTAAGCGATACGACCGCACATAAACAGTAGAAACACCATCCAACAAAGTATTGTTTGGTATTCCACTGCGCGCGCCTTCCTGAGACATGAAGTGTTAAGTCTTATTATGTCCAGTAGTTACTACAATGTCCTACAAACCTGAACGTAACAGTGAGTAAACACTGCTGCTTGGCGGCAGAAATAGACATTGTGGTGGTACCTACCCAGACGGATTGTCACATATGAGAGACCTAACACTAGTGAAGTTTTTGTACCATTCGTCAAAAATTGATTACCCCCATAAGTAATGGTTCTTTGCCACGTGAAACCACATATAATTTCATTATCCTTATACATATTATTATTATAAAATAAAGTCTCCGCTGCGTATGTCTGTCTGTATGAACGCGTTAAACTTAACATCTCCTTAACGTATTTCTGTGAAATTTGGTATGGAGATAGTTTGAGACCCTGGGAAGGTCATAGGCTACTTTTTATCCCGGGAAAATATATAGGGGGACTTTTATCCCAGACGAAGCCGCGAGCAAAAGTTACTCAAGATTAATATATAAAGCTGAAGAGTTTGTTTGTTTCTTTGTTTGAACGCGCTAATCTCAAGAACTTATCAAATAGCGGAACTCCCCCCCTCACCCGATGTGAGACACAATTGTTACCCATCACTATATAGTATAAAACAAAGTCGCTTTCTCTGTCCCTATCTCCCTTTGTATGCTTAATCTTTAAAACTACGCAACGGATTTTGATGCGGTTTTTTTTAATAGATAGAGTGATTCAAGAGGAAGGTTTATATGTATAATAACATCCATTAAATAGTGGAGAAATACTGTTATTTTGTTATGTTATACCCGTGCAAAGCCAGAGCGGGCGGCTATGTTTTTATATACAACATTCACAGTTTTTCTGTAGTGTATTTAGTATCAGCATTGCATCCGTGCGAAGTCGGGGCGGGTCGCTAGTTGATAATAATAAAGACCATTTCGAATCATAAAAAAAATACCTCAAGAACTACTAAACCGGTTTTGAATTTATTTTCACTAATAGAAAGCTACAATACTCCTGAGTACTTTAGGCTTTTATATTGGATAACACTTTCATGCGAGAAACCACAGGCGAGAGCTAGTTATTAATAAAATTACAACGCAAACAGAAGGATATAATACTGACACGGGGCTAATTGCTCAAATATCAAACGTCTTTGATATCCAACCTCAATCAAATATTTATACATATCCCAGCTACTGTAATATTTATTTTGGGATCATAGACTTTGGAATAGAGGGGAACTTATTTGTAGGAAACTGATTTAATGCTTTTATTTTGTTGAGAATTATTGGAAACTAGCTGACCCGACAGACGTTGTCCCGTCTTAACTATTTGCAGCGCGCATTCAGTCAATCGCTGACAGTTATTTCAAACAATTGACAGTTATATAAAATTAATATTTTCATTAAGTTTTCTTAAGCTATTTTTTTTTAAAAAGAAGAAGACGGAAGTTTTCTTAAATTTTCTAATTTTCCGCGCAATTTTTTGAATTTTTCCTTCCATAAGAACCTTCTGACAATAACAAACACAACAACAAAAAATAATAGTGAAATCGGTCCAGCCGTTCACGCGTGGTGGCGTGACCAAGGGAAATAGGGATTCATTTTTTTATATATATATATATATATAGATGTTTGATACTATGCGTTGTTTGCACCTCCGCCCGTATGTAAGTCCTTTCTCTATTCACAGTCAAGTTTATCAACATTCAAAATTAAGCCAAGCAACAGTGTGTAGTCATTGTTGTGTTCCGGTTCAAAGGACATTGTAGCCAGTGTAACTAACATCTCACGTCTCAGAATGGCGAGCGCAGGGGAGAACCAAACGATATGTTATATTTCACGGTGTTGGATGGCGTTTCTACTGTTTATAGGCGGTCGTATCGCTTACCATCAGACGAACGGCAAGCTCGTCTCGTCATTCACAGCAATAAAAAAATAAAATTCAATACAAATAACTATATGCGACTACAAATATTACTTCGAAACTCGCCGGAAATAAATCTTGAAGGTCTTGCAACTTGTACGTTCCAATGAAAAACTTCTAAAGGAAATATTTAATTTCATTTTCACAGCAACGAAGTGGAATGAAGATTGTTCCTCGTTTAGAAGTAATATTCCTGTTGGAATTTCTTGAGTGCAAATGGATAACGAGAATCAAGTTATAGGTTGACGGTTACTAATAATATCTAATTATGAACAACTGTTCGATATGTTAACAAGGTCATATATACAATATATTTATAAGATATTAAGATATCATTAAAAATTAAGTTCATCTTAACACACGGTCAACTCCCCGTAGTAGCTTGTCCTACCTGCCTTTTTCAATTAAGGATCCCAATCGTAATTTTCAGTACGACTCCGAGTATAAACCAATTAAAACAAGTAATTTGTAAGCGTGTAATAAATCTTTGGATTGGAGCACCTTAGCGATGGATCAAAAATAATAATCCGGATCGTTTATTGAACACGGGAGGAAACCGGTAGTAATTTTGCTGGTGGTAGGATATACTTTATATCCGCCCGGATAGCAACCACCGTACACAAGGTGTTAAAACCCGCTATAGTGGCTCACGTAAATGTGTCGCGTTCTGGGATCAGCCTATGGATATTCGGTTCCAACAGGCCGGCATAATTGTTTCGACTAGCGAGGGATAATCATCTTTCGTTAGACAATATTCTATTGAATCCCACTCTACTATCAGGTGCAGTGGGGTCACTTAGACATTTTCATAAAAATTGCTAGTAAAAAACTATACTCTAAAAAACGTACAAATTTACCACTTATCCCAAATGCAAATTAAATTTGTACAGCTATCTCCAGAAACCACACAAACACCTAAACATAAAGGTGTTTTATATTAACCCTAAGAATCCCATACATTTTGCCGTCCTAAAAGGGAATTAAATAAAATTGGGCGCCGGGAAGGGACGCTAGCTTATGACATAAAGACCTGATGTCGCACCCATTTTCAAGTCGGGCCTCTAAGCCCGGCTATTTTATTGGAATTAAGGTTGAAATTTTGGAAGAAAGGTCTAGTCGAAATGGGATGGAATTTATTCTGAACGGCATAGTATGGGTAGATGTCGAATGAAGCTGATTAAAAAATTCTGGGATATGCCTATACATACAAATATTTGTGTATATTTAATTTGTATAGAGTAATATAATTTTTGCGGGACCCAGTTTGTGAATATACAGTTAACTCGAAGTATTTGTTATTGTCAGAAGGTTCTTATGAAAGATAAAATTCAAAAAAAATGCGCGGAAAATTTAAGAAAACTTAAGGTTATAGCTCAAGGTCCATTTTCATACATTTTGTTTCACCTTTAATCTGGGTAACTAAACAAGTATTGGCAAGTAAAGAATTTAAATTCACGTCTAGTTAGTGATTAGTTCTCGCAGTTGAAAGAAAAACGTAAAAATAATTAATAATCATGGATATTTCGGCCTTTAAAATTTAATATGACGAAATTTTGAATAAACTGTATGAAATGGAACTGAACTGAACAAAATGTATGAAATGGACCTTGAGGTATCGCCTTAACGAAAATATTAATTTTATAAATAACTGTCAATTGTTTGAAATAACTGTCAATGATTGTCAGAATGAGCGCTGCAAATTCAAAGTTATGACGGGACTACGTCTGTCGGGTCAACTAGTTGGTAGTAAATATAGACTTTCTGCCTTATAAAATAGAAACCACAATGGGTCAACGCAACATAAACGACTTAGTCTACCCCAGCAGGTTAGCCAATATATCATCCATCCTTAACTCTGAACTTCTTAGCATAGCGCTCCTGTCAAAAGCACAAGCGTACGTTTGGAATTGAGCCAACCAGCTTATTGCCTAACAAATTAGTATGGTTTACTCAACAAACAATGGTGAATGGTCCAATCCTTCTCCATTGGATTTATAAATATTTTAAGTTTGGTATAGCACTATATTTTGTCTTGCCAGGGGTAGGCAGAAGAGTAACTCATCTAAATTTTGCGAGCTATGTTTGATCCCATAAAATGTATTTTTATTTTATACGGGAATGACAAAGTGACCCCATTTATTTATTTATTAAAAGGTATACCAACAGCGTACATATAAAACATTACAGCATTGTTAAGCTAAAAGTCTAGTATGTATGCCAAATTATAGGTACACACATCATTCACCAACTAACGTTAAAGCAGCTTACACTAAGAAGAATAATTACCTTCAGACAATAATGATAACATTACAACTAATATTGAGAAAACTATGTTAATTAAGCTAACTTAAAAGTAAACAACTGAATTAAAAGGAACCCTTATACTGTTTGTATTATTTGGCTGACTTGCTATATAATTTCTTTTTAAAATTCGTGCATGAGTCAAAGAAGGTCAATTGCATCTGATGGTAAGATGAGTGAGGTTTAATAGAATGTCGACTGATGAGAGATTACCCCTCGGCAGTCGACACAATTATACCGGCCTGTTGAAATCGAATATACACAGGCTGATCCTGGAACGCGACACTTACATGGGCCACTATGGCGGGTTTTAACTCCTAATCTATTAGTCTAGCTATGTGAATGGCGTAAATATCAATCTTAGGCAGGACAGGTCTATTGTTGAATAGAAAACCACTATGTTGTAAACATATTAAAACCTGGAGATCGATCTCAAGACCTTAGTTTCACAGAAAAAGTACGCTACAAGCAGACTAATATGGGGATTGGAATTGTATGTTTATCTATTCAATACGCAGACTAGTGACTACCTTGGTAGCGTATTTGTACTGTCCTCGGTTTGAGTTCCGGCTTGGGAAAAGTGATATTTTTGTGGTTTTACTGCTCAGTACTAGCCCTTAGTCTGGAATTTGTGCCCGATATGGCGATAGGCTCGCCCTTTATACATCATAAGACGGAACACACTTGGCGAAAAGTGGGTGTCCTGGTTCCGCCTCTGCATACCGCTTCGGGGATAAATGCGTGATGTGTGTTTTTTTTTTCAATACGAAGATTTGCGTACCCAATAAAAAAAGAATATGTGGTGAAATCTATATTTACATTTCACATATGTCGGATTAAAAATGATTTCCTTTGAAAAACTTTACTTAACACTTTTAATTATACCACTATAGTTTTCTGAGATAAAAAGTAACCTAGTACTTCTTTTTATCCTTCGTGACATCAAACTAATAAAGAATACGGCCAAACGGAAGACCAACGCTGACTTCACTGTTAGCATATTGCTGAGTTAGAGCGTTTTTGAGACAAATAGACAATAGTTCTAAGTGTTTTTTGTCCGTATCGTTTGTTTGTTATATGTATCTTGAGTTTGTTGAAAAATTAATTTCTTTCTCCTTCTACAATATTAAGTTCGATAGACATGATCTATCTATGTACCCAACATCCAAATCTACTTAGCAGTTCCTGAGCTTACTTCTCGCAAACAATTTTGCTTCACAACATTAGCATTTATTAGAAAGAAATCTGTACCCAATAACATTAATGATACACAATTCTACTTTAATCAAACCTTTATTGACAACAAAGCCGTTCCGAGAAAACACAGCTCAAGAAAATGAATAAGAATGACGTAACGAGAATAATATCAAAACAACCGGTCTAGTCGCAATCCGGAATAGTATAATGCACTTTCATTTTACTTTTCAGCGCAGAATTATTTCGTCTGGTGGGAAAAATCTTCAATATTGTTATAGGTTTTATTCTTTCATTTTTATTGAATTGAAAAGACAGAGCGAAATATGAAAGCGGTGTAAAATGTGTTCTAAATTTTTTAAAATGGAAAATGCAGGGTGACATGAATTTATTTTATCTGTTTGATGTCTGCTTTTATATCATTAAGCTTGAAAACATTTGATAAGTAATAGTCCATAAGGAATGTATGTCAAGCAGAAATTTAAATAAAATACCATGTCTTTGTCCTTTATATGACCTATACTCCTTTGCCTTTGACCTTTATGTACAATTACATTCGTAAACACAAAACAAACATTACCATACGTCTATATATATAAAAATGAATCCGTATTTCCCTTGATCACGCCATCACGCGTGAACGGCTGGACCGATTTCACAAATTTTTTTTTGTTGTATTAGTTATTGTCAGGAGGTTCTTAAGAAAGAAAAAAATCAAATCATTGCGCGGATAATTAGAAAATTTAAGAAAACTTAACGAAAATATTAATTTTATATAACTGTCAATTGTTTGAAATAATCAGCGATTGACAGAATGGGCGCTGCAAATTCATAGTTAAAACGGGACAACGTCTATCGGGTCAGCTAGTTGTAAATAAAAATGGTTATAATTAAAAAAACTTATAAAAATAATTTCCGCAACAAATTATCATCGCGACACTTAAAATAAAACACCACGAAACATTCCCACCGCAATCCAAACCTAACAGATTAACGAACCCAGAAAATTAGATTTCACCCCGCAATTTGCATGTTTTCAGCAAAAAAATCTTGTTTACATCGCTTGGACGATATAAAAATTCACTGGAAAAGCATTCCCTTTGCACAACAACAAGTCTTTTGAAAGGTTTGAATACACCCTACCATTTGTTGAGGACAGGAGCGTACTTAAGTATAAAAATGTGTAAAGCTCTTATATATGCATATTAGTTACTTACATAATCAAAATAAAAGTTAATATGGGATCATTGACTTTGAAAATTATTAAAATATGTAATAATTTTTATTATTTTATTAATTATTTTAACGACATAACTTTCAATTTAAAGCAACATAGGTGTTCATTTTTAAATTTAAATTTTATTTGACCATAAAATAATATTTTTGAGTAGAAAGGAAAAATGTAAACAAAAAAATACATTTTGCTATTGAATGCTTACTTCAGTAATAATATGTAAAATATGTCAGCAAAAACAATTACTATCTTTTGTCATTCCTATGAAGGAAAAAGACTATAAGTTGTCCTGAAAAACAAATATTGTTCCATTTTAATATTATTTAAACATAAATAACACAATCATCAATCTAGCCACACTAGACAGATTCACAATCGTCTGCGCAATTAGTCACCGAGAGTGACACACAATTAATTGCCCCCCGCGTGCCCCCGATATCGCCTCCGGCCGGTCCTGGCCTGCACTCGGAAAATTTCCACGTGGACTTTGCACAGTTGAAAGCTCCGCGTCTTTACACTCGAAAATGGGGAATACATACGAAACATTTTACTTGATTCATGACGTTTTCTACATTTATTACATAGTTGAAATAAGTGTGCGATTTGTTAAAACTTTTTGTAACGTTCGTGAATGAATAAAAATATGACCTCGTTTGCTGTAATATTATGTACGTTTTTACTGAGACGAGATGCTATCGTGAGCCACAAATCAGAACAGCCCATAGGCGGTATTAATAATTCAATTTCAGCTTTGAGTAACATTTCAAGTAGTTATTTATTGTACTGAACTGTTTATTTAATGGGGAGGACTGAAAATCAGCGCAGACTGGTCTTGTAGTTACTACTCATTGTCAACATAAGCTGAGTCCACTCCTTTTGCCACTCAAGTTTAAATCATGTATATTTATCTATATAGTTTATAATAATATATCCTGTAATAAGCGGTGGCAACAAAGAAGTGCTTTTTATGAAAAAAAAGTACCTACTGTGTAATTTAGCTTTTTTCAGAGTCTTTTTTTTATATTTTTTTCTCTACGTCTGCTAGAGTTGGTATTATTTCATAAATAAAACATACCCTTCAAAATCTGTCATATGCTGTGATTTAATATCATTTAAAATATCGTTGATATTTTTTATTGGTAGTGAGCCTATAGTTATAGCGGGCACAAATTCCACCCTCCGAGCTGCTACTGAGAAAAAACCCAATGCATTTTCTTCTATTATTTTATATCTTGTGACCATTACAAAATACAATTTCAAAACCATTTCAGTAAGACATCGCGGTAACAATATTTTCTCTTTGTTGTACAGACAAAAAGGTATCTCCGTTCCATATTGAACCATGTAATATTTGCGAGTAAAATGGAAATATATATAGAAATATGCATTTTGATGTTGAGTGCTTGCTTTGGTACTCGTGAGTAAAGAAATGTATCATTGTTTACGATCTCACAGCCGTTGCGAGGTTCCTTTGCGTACCGTTTTATAAAAAAGTTAAGATTTTTTTAATTTGGTATATCAGTAATTGAAGAATTCTGAATATAAAGGTTTCATAAATTCGTTACTAGAATGTGATTACTATTCCCAAAGATCTTGGTTGACCAATGATTTTAATGTGGTCAATGTTACAAAAATCTAATGAGAATATTCAGGTAATTGTGGGAAGATTGGTACATGTTGAAATTAGGTATTGGTATACAAATACGAAGCATAAGCAAGATAGTAGGATTTTGTTTTATTATTGCTATGAATGACGATGATGGTAAGCGATACGACCGCCCATACACAGTGGAAACACCATTCAACACCTTGAATTGCAAAGAATCTATTGTTTAGTATTCCACTACGCTCGCCATTCTGAGACATGAGAAGTTAAGTCTTATTATCTCCAGTAGTCACAGTGGCTACAATGACTACAACAAGATAAACATAAATATTGATAACATTATTTATATCACCCTCAATATAATTCAGATCTGATTTCTTCAGAATCCAATATCAACATCCGGCATTCCAAGAAGCAATAATATTAAATATAGACGAAATTCTTAGAAGAGTTGTTCCGATGGATTTGTATATAACGTGATTTTTAGAAGATCTTCGATCAATCCTCCCACGATACCAATATCAATCTTGAGACATACAAAACTTATTCCATTAAGTGTTTCTCTACCCACATTTATTAAGTTTTCATTACGCGAACGCTTCACTTTTACAACAATTTGTCCCAATATGATTGCTTTGTGATACAAACTTCGCAATTGAATTAATTTAAAATCAATTAGTAGGTAGTTCAGACAATCGAACAGTGGAGGAAGGTATTTGAATAAATTAAATGTGTGTAATTGAGTAGAACATATAATAATTGAGGGATTAATTTATAATAATATAAAAAGAGTATTATTGAGTAGTGTTATCGTCATATTTATTGTGAGTATTTACTTCAGAGCTTGCAACGGCGATGTTAGCAACAAAAGTAAACGAACAAATTAAAAATATGTTCTATATTTTGTCTATTAGACGTGAATGTCGACTAGCTAGAATGACCCCCCAGAACTGTTTCTCGGAGGCTTTTATTTTCATCCATAACGGTTGAAATGTATTGAGCGCCGCTTTAAAATTGATACCTTGTAACACAGACTAAAAAATAAACGAAACGAAAATAGGATTCTGAAAATCAATTTTAATCGATTGACGGAAAATTCTAAAGTATATAACTGAGAAAAGTACTTACTTTAAAAAAAAAATTCACACACAATGGCCCGATCACTTTACGGGCTAAGTACGGAAAACGGAGCATATAACCATACTTTTATTTTACTTTTTAAACTTTTGTGTTCGTATGAACTATCGTTCGTCGGGTGCCTAGATCAGCCTGTATATATCCGGATCCAACAGGCCGGCATAATTGTGTCAACTGTCAAAGGATATATATTTCGTCAGTCGAGGTTCTCTTCTACCCGTCTTAGGTATAAAAAAAAGGCGTAAAAAATTAACAAAATCATCAATGAAACAATACGTTATTTAGAAAACAAAACCGACACACTAAAAACAAAACTGTCGGAGTTTCTAATTTAATTATTCCAGTCGGTCGATCTAGCAAACGATACGCTCCGAACTTTTGCTGTCTTTTTACAACAACAACTGGAAAAGTTTTGTTGCGAAGCTTGATTTTATCTTGTTTCTTGATGAAGTAACCATCTATCTTATATTCGTTAGAGCGGACTCTTTTATAACGTTAAACTAGGTGTAAACAAAATTTGTTCTTTTTTCAAACTGTTAATTGTTTCGTTCTATTTTCAAATGTATATTTTCACAAAATTTGTCCCTTTTTCAAATTATAATTTGATTCGTTCTATTTTTAAATGTTTTTCTACAAAATTTGTTCTTTACAAACTGTTAATTGATTTGTTCTATTTTTAAATATTTTTTCCTTTTTAACGTAATTTTATTTGAATATTTATTGTTATTTTATATTTGATAGGCTACTTCTACACTAAATAAATCAAAATAACAATAGTACATAAAACAATAAAAAATAGTAATTATAACAAAATACTGAGTGTGAAGAAACGTCGTAGTTTATTAAGGTACAATTTATACAATTTTTCCAAAACGATTGCGGTAGCATGACGTATATACACGTCAATACCTTTATGGAAATCGCATGACCTAAAGTTTAATCGTGCATTTTTACATTCTGGCGAAGGTCCAAATAGCGTCATATCGAGCCCACCGATCGAGATTCCGAATCTTCGATCTCAGTACGGACCACTTCAGTTATAAAGCTGCCAAACTTACGTAGACCTTTCGCAACTGTTACTGCCAAGTTTAGTAGGTCATGTTCCAATGTACGTATTATGACGTCTCACTGAATGGACTGGCGAGAATTTTGAAGTTACATTTTCAGACTTTCAACCTGTTTCAACGTATTGTTACGGTTTGAAGGACATTATGGACAATGCTATTACTGGCTTGGAGACGTGATTTTAGTAGTAGTTGCCGAATGCACTGCGGTTGTGTGCTTTATAATTTAAATTTCTTGTTGGTTATTCTTTACGTAGTTTTGGCGAAGAGGCCCTAAACCCGATTCTTGCTGGCTTCCTTTTACGTAAGATTTATGTAAAATATTATTATCAGAACGATTTGCAGCCCTTATTTACGGATGTTAGTACCTATATGTTGTGTCGGGTTTCTTTTCGGAAAATTTCCTTCAGTGACTGTTACGTAGTAGTGATGTTTGCTATCAGACACGCTCTTGTCTGTTTCTCAGAACAAAATAATCAAAAGATTATTCCAAGCTGGCAATAGATCCTTACGTGCAGCCGCAAAGGATCTGAATGTTACTCAAACGAAAAACCCGACGAATTATTGTAATTTTATTCAGTCTACTCAATAAAACAAAAGGGAGAAGCAAAATCACTTGACCAAAGGTTATTCATTCGAAATTCGGCAACAGCTGAACGTAAGAGTGCCTTTCCCACGGGGTCCCATTCCGGGAGGGATTTGATAAAATATCGAATCATCCAATTTATTTTTCCCATCTAGTGGAAAAACGGGGTGCACGCCACAAATAGTCGTTTAGTGTGATGGCGAAAATAAAAATATATTTTTAGCTCTATTTTGTTTGAGATAAAGCATAGTATGTAATAAAACGTGTCGTTTGTGGTTATTTGTTGAATACTGGTGATTATATCTTATTCGGAATTGACACGATATAGGTGATATATCTTGTTGTGTATAGTTATTGTGGAATGTGATGCATTATTATACTGCACAGTCAAACATTTGCGGAATAAGTATTTATGTACAAACACACACTCACACCATTAATCCCCGAAGGTAGGCAGAGGCACAACTCGTGCACTTACTTTTCACCATATATTCCGTTCCTTGATGTGCTTGCAGGCGAACCTATCGCCACATCGGGTAGAAATTCCAGACTGCACCAAAAATCCGATATAACTGATCGACTTGGAGACCGAACCGGAGACTTCAGTGTCTTAAACTGATACTGAGTAGAAAAACCTAACGTAACTGCTCGACCTGGGTTACGGAGACCTCATTGTCCTTAACGCGACGCGTTACGTTATGTGCTTGTAACGCATTGTCAAAATAACGTGTAGTACAGAGAATAAGGCTCTGGTGCGAACAGGCAACTTCCCTTTTACGTTGTCACTGACTGGCGCCCAACGAGTTACTTTCAACAATCCAATCCACAATTCTCTTTTATGGCCAGCAACGCACTAACGTTTCTATTTATTTGTATGATTATGGCCGGTAATGGTCTCTTACCGTCAAGTTACACAGCTGCTCGTTTGACTTCTTTTTCGTTACCTACTTATTGTTATCTTCCTAATATGCGAATATTTGTGAAAATGTCATTGTTTGTTAGTAGAAAACGGAGGAACTGCTGAGTAGATTCTGATGAAATTAAGTACACGGATAGACCATGTCTTGAGTTAAGGTATAGGATAATTTTCAACCGAAGATATAGCCTACTTTTATTCGGTAATACATGTATTTTTAGTATGATTTCTGAAGCTAATGGCGTTGGCGTAGCACCTATGGCGCTTTGGATCGATACAGTGATTTAGGGGTTTTGAAACGGGAACGATTTTACACTTAGGTACACTTTTAGTTTACCATATATTTCACCATATATATCCATCAATTAATATATAAATCCCTGTTCTCTTTCTTAGAGCCGGCAAACACAGGATGCATCTGATATGAATTCCTCCAAATCCGACCACAGCGACCAATTAAAACGGAGATGGGCCAAGTACGCAGGAGATATTATAGTGCACAAGTGTGTGCACACTGCACAATACACAGGTGCACTCTCCGGTCCTTTAATCTAATAATCCGATGAGACGGTAAGTTGACAAGATCAGAGAGAGATCAGGCGCAGAACCAACGGCTTTACGTGCTTCTCGAAGCACGGGGGTATCGCACAGCGAACAGCTTGAGTCCAGACTGCGACTGAGTAATATTTAAGATGGTAAAATCTAGTCACAAATATTTTTGATCCGACCCAGGATTCAAACCCAGAACCTCAGCGCGGTAGTCGTACTCGTACCGCGTAAGCATAATATTAAAACTATGCGACCGAGGCAGTCATACTGTGATTCTGATTAGTGAGTATTTATAAACAGTGATCTCTCAACATCCACTACCTACATACTCATTTACTTATGTTATAAAATGAAACCATCTCATTCATTGACGTATATTCTATAGACACGAATGTCCAAATAAACTATTAATTGTTCAAAATCTGAACTAAAATGGCGACCAAAACGTCACTGTTGTAATCTATTTATTCACTTGTACAAATAATTTTACTTATTTGACTAATATTTTTATTTCTATCCAGGTTTGCACTTAGACCCGCGTTTTTATATTAAGAGCGCCATTCCGTACACAACCAAACGCATCAATATTGACACCATGCTAAAATCAGTTTGATTGGATTACAGTTCAATTCAGTTGACCACAATGAATGTTCGGAGCGCCAAATCTAGTACGTGGTACATAAACGATGATCTCATTAAAGTTATTATTTGCATAAGTGACATTAGGTTGCACAGTAAATACCGATGTCAAATTAATAACATTTATTTTGCACGTTCCATAAAATGTGCAAACCACTCAACCAGTGTTATTTTAATACTTCAAATTTAATAATGAAATAACAAACGTGGATGGCTATAAAATTAATATTTGTTTTGATATGCTATAAGCTTGATCGCAATGTTGTTTTTGTGAATGAATTCAATTGAGGTGTGTTGATTATATATTGACGGAGAGAGTTATTAATAACTATAATCTGCCTCCTTTTTTGTGACTGCCTCGCTGACGTAGTTGTGTTGCGCATACGGTGACTATTGCGCGAAGTCTCTGGATTGAATCCGGGTCGGGCAAACTGATATTGGAGTTCAGAACTGATACCGAGCATAAAGAGACACTACCTTTCATTTTAAAGTCTCTACAACAGCGCCACCTATCGGCTCCAAAATTATCTAATTATGAAAGCTGGAACTAACTAAACTCAGAAAAAATTTCATTGAAATCGGTTGGGTGACTTCGGAAATTAACATCTATGAATTTTTCATACAAAAATATCACCCAAATTGTTAACATTTCCTGCTTTTCCTCGTTGATTTTTCGTTGTTATAAACCTTATACTGATAATTAAGAACACAAAAATAAAGAATCTTTCAAGCCGGACGACGTGCCATTCGGAAACGGTGCTCTTTCATACATGTGGCATGTGATTTTTATTTACTGAGTTTTTTTTTTATTATTTAACGTACTTAAGTAAGTTACACACACAACATCACGCAGTTTATCCCCGAAGGGGTATGCAGAGGCGCAACCATGGCACCCACTTTTCGCCAAGTGTGTTCCGTTCCATGATGTGATAGGGGGCGAGCCTATCACCATATCGGGCACAAATTCCAGACTCCGGGCTGATACTGAGCAGAAAAACCCAAATATCACTTTGCCCGAACCGGGATTCGAACCCAGGACCTCAGAGCGCTGCCATACCGCGCATGCAGTACAACTACGCCACCGAGGCAGTCTCTAAGTAAGTAACAATGGTATTTAATAGTAGATAACATCGAGAAACCGATTAAGGTTATATTTATGCTTTCAGAGTTGACATAATAGGTAAAGTATGTTAGTAAGTAAAATAATGACAAATAAAAAGAAAATTGATTACTTATAGCAAAAGATATATAAGATATAGATTAATGAAACAATTTTCAAAGTCGAACATAAAGATACTAAGATTATTCATATTCCTTAAAATGGTATATACATAGCTTATATACTATACTTTACAACCTAACAATTAACAGTAAGGACAAACAATAACCCCCAGCGAACGCAACATAAACGTACAATTAAACATATCTACAATAACATACGTTGTGTACAAGGCTTAAGCTGCCATCAATCCTTGATACTATGTCTCTGGGGGCCTTGTAAATCTGCGACACGACGGGCTTAGGGCCCGTTCACACGTTTACTGCAAATAAAAGGTCTGTTATCAACGTCAACAGAATAGGGAGTGGATTTATCAAACTCCGTTTTATTATAGATGGATTTGGATATTTACTCTTGACTATTGTTCCATTGTCCTGTATTCACGAAAATGAATAGAACAAAAACCACGCTTTAATAAATAAGTTATGTAGCATTTAAATTTGTTCCAAGGGTACTGTCAAATAACAGTACTAGCAAACTGTGATGTCACCGAGTGTCAACGGCCATTACGCTGCATGTGAGGAAAGAGATAGGATGATACCGTACCACACCCCAACTTTTCCTCATAACAATAATATTTCTAATATGAATAACTTATTCATTTTTCAATGAATTTATGGCGTTATCATAAAAGAATTTCTTTTTCGTTTTATTCATTGTTACGTATAAAATAATGTACAACATCAAGCATAGGAACTATCCCATTAACTTAAAGTCGTAACTCTGCGGGCACAAGGGCGTCACGCTTCAACATCCAATACAATAAAAACTATTGAATGTTTTCGTAAAAATATCCCACTTTTACTAGAAAATAGATCCAATAATAAACCTAAAACGGGCGATGTGAACCTCACCTTACCCATATGCCTAGCAATTTCTTGACAAGATAATCCGTAGGCCTTGGACACGTTGGTAATGCTTGTTGAACAGTTAGAATCAAGGTAACTGTATAAAAGAATAATGACAGTATACTTTCCATTGAGGTCGACCGAGCACATTTTTCAAGCAAATGTAACCTAGTTATGTATCATAACAATGTACTTACCTTTAAACTACACGTATTAAAATTTAAATTCAAATTATTTAATACAAATCAGACTTCCAAAAAAGATTAAAATTATACAAATTTTAATGAAATTACAGGAAATTAATATTAAAAGAAAATGATTATTATACAATTAAAACTCCAAATCCAATCTAGAGTTGATTTATCAGTATTTTTAACAACATAGTATTTCTGTTTAAAATGCCTAAAAGTTTAGTTACGACTCTTAATGGCATTTAACTAAATTCTACTTAGTATTTTGTTCCGTTGCCCGAAAAAATCATTCCCAATCCCATCAAGGGAATGACTCAAACAATCAATCACCGAATTAATCAATGTTCCCGCGCCATTGTTCCAACACCCGCTAATTGCATTACCGCGTCCTCGGCTCCCCAACTTCTTATGACTTTCATGAAAGTATGGTGTTCTCATCCTTGAAATTACTTATCATATTATTCCAACACGCACACGCAAAGTTTTAAGTTCGTCTGTATTTCACCAATGTTTTTGTTTAAAAATTGAGGGATTGAGTTTGAAAATACAGACTCCAGTAGTGTAAACATTGCAAAACGATAATATTACAATCAATTAATAAAATAAATATGATTAATTTATCCGTCCTTTACCGTTAAAGCATACGATAATTCACAAAGAATACACACCTGCATACCTGAGAAGTTCTCTATAGGAATTTTGAAGGCGTGTGAAGTCTTCCAATATGCACTAGGCCAGCGTGGTGGACTAAGGCCTTATCCCTTTCAGTAGTAGAGGAGGCCCGTGCTCACCGGTGAGACAGTATATAATACAGGGCTGATATTTGTACATTATTAATTAATCTATACTACGTGATGCATACAATATTATCTAGAACAATAAGTATTAAATACCTAGTCTTGCCATAAATATTGTAATAAAGAAAAAAGAAAATTGTTAACTGCAAATAACATTTATTACTTTTACAGTGTGTCAGTTTAATACATAAATATAAAACAATTAAAAATATAAAAAGCTTATTCGAAGTGGTCTCCATTGGCTGCAATACAGTCCTTTAAACGATGAGGCCAGTTATCAATAGAAGCACGCACTCTTTCCATGGGAAAATTCTTCACTGCCAATCGTATAGATTGTTTTAGGGACTCCAAATTATCATGGCGTTTAGAGCAAGCTGTACTCTCTAAAACTGACCACAAATCATAATCCAGCGGATTAAGATCGGGACTAGACGACGGCCAGTCTTCAGCTCTGATGAAGTCCGAAACGTTCGATTCCAACCAAGACTGCGTGGACCGAGCTTTATGACCCGGCGCCGAGTCTTGCTGGAAGGACCATACTTGGTTATTGAACATGGTGATGTTAAGGGGCTTAACTACCTTCTCAAGAATGGTATCTTGATACACTTGTGCCGATGTTTTGATACCTTTTTCACAAAAATATGGCTCAGTCACTCCTTCATAGCTAACACCCCACCAAACCATCACTGAAGTCGGATAATGTCCACGTTGCACTCTGTCGACTAATTGGGAAGCTTCCTTAGAGCTTTGAGCATAAATACGGTCATTTTGTTTGTTAAAATGTTGCTCAATTGTAAAAATTTTCTCATCCGTAAACAAAATTTTTCTGTGACCTCCCTTTGCGTACCGCTTCAGTAGTTGTTTCGATTTTACCACCCTATTCTTCTTTAAATTATCAGTTAAGAAATGGCCAGTGCGTCTCTTATAGGCTGCAAGTCCTAAGTCATCTTTTAAAATACGCGACATGGTTCTAGGTGCTATCTTCATTTCCCGAGATAAAATCTTTTGCTTTCGGACAGGATTTCTTCGAATTCTTTCCCTTACTGCTTTGACCACCTTTTTCGTACGAACACTACGTGGACGGCCAGATCTTTTTCTGTCACAAACAGAGGAGGTCTCATTGTACCTATTAATAGCCCGGTACACAAACATTTTACTAATACCAAGTGTATGGAGAGTTTTAAAAATTGCATTTGGCTCCATACCTACTTTGTGTAATGCTATCACAGCGATTCGGTTCTCTTTATCACCCCACACCATTTTAATATCGCAAAATATTTTACAATGTATTGGCGCCAAAATGAGAAAACACAATGAACAATCGTATAAAAATGACAGATTCGAAATTCAAATGTAATATTTTTTTATAATTAAGTGTAACAGTATTTATGGCCAGACTAAGTATAATAAAACTGCAATCGTAAAACAAAAACAAATATACACATACATATATTTGATTACTTCAAATCAAATAAACCGCGAAACTCCAGGCGTTTCTTAATGAGACCCCGATTCAATTCTACGAGATGTAGTTCAAATGTATGCTACGCGACGTGTGCTACGTGACGTAGCAAGTCTGAAGCAGGAGATTACTACGTGTAGACTCTACCGTAGAGCATAATTTGTCAACCTACAACCAACAAGGTTTCTGTAGTTTACAACATTTGAAATGTATAGAATTATCAGCCATGAAGATTGTTTAATGAAAATTTTATTTATATTTGTCTATATTTAATTATAATTTTCAATTATTTTTAATATGCCCAATAAGTAAAATAATGCTATGTGATCGTTAAAGTTGGTAATATGTAGCTTCGATAAAGAATAGCCGTATAAATATGTTGTCTACTCGAAAACATTATCACAACAAACAACAAAGTAACATGAGCTAGGAGATGACATTCAACAAAAATATATCGTCGGGGATAGTACAATACTGCGTTACTAGTATTGGTAAATAACTCGAAAAATAACAACTTTTTTCAGGCAAGAGTTAAAACATGGTCTGCCCATTACTTCTATATTATGTACTTTATGAATTAAACCGGCTGGAATGCATGAAGTTTGATAGTGGAGGAAGCGAGAGCAGTATGCCAGAATCATGCAATGTAGCAATCTATAGTATCTGTCTACCCGTATGAGATAGAGGCGTGATACTATGTATGTATGAATCAATCTCAATTAGGCTTTTTATTTACCAGTGCTAGTTACGCAGTTTAATGCTAACACTATCCCCGAAGATATCGTTTCTAAGATCAATCAATATTTAAAGTCTACACTATAGGTTTTTTTATATACATAACGTATATTTATATATACGTATATTTTTATATACGTAACATCGATCTTTACTCTTCATAAAATAAATAGACATACCGTGACGATACATTTTGGTATTAGAACGTCAAATTAATTGGCACAAACCAGAATCCTTCACAATTCGCGGTTACACAACATCGAAATGAGGGTATAAGAAAATAAATTACGAATAAGAACGTATTGTAATTTCTATGGCAATAAATATAAAAGATATCTTGGCTTGATGAATCTTGAAATATATTATACTGCGAAATGGAAATGATGTCTGTACCACGAGCGTCTCATGCTGGGGCCACACTAGTGTCTTGTTTCATTATTTATTGCACCAATAATGAAGAATAATTTAGAATTTTATAATGATTTACAGTGTTACTTATAAAAACTTCGCAAAGCTATGATTAATTAAAACACAATTTTCTCAATCAGCTGTAAGTCAAAACGCGCCATCTTACCTCTTAATAAGGTTTAAATTAGAAACCGGTGATGTTTTTGACATCTATTTAAGCAATTCTTAACTGACTCTTAACGCTTAAACAACTTTATAAGTAAGACTAAATAATATGTTAAAGTATTATTAATGATTTCTTACGTATACGTGAATTGTATACGAAATAAAATTATTTTTCGGATTTATCGCGGTGTTTTAAATGTTGATTTTCTCTTAAGCTTTGATCACGTGAGGGATTGAGGTGTAGGTGGTCCGAAAAATCAACTTAACAATATCTAAACGTTTTAAGCCATATTATAAAAAGAATTGACGGCTGAATTGACGGTATCTCTACGCCTATTTATTGCGATGTTAAGCGATAACATTAACATAAGTGTGGCCCCGGCATCAGAAGTAATCTCGGTAAGTACGGACGGGATTTTTAGCCGCTGTCACTATGAGACGCCATTATCCTTTAATAATGTACATGTTTGATAATTGAGTATTTTCCAAAATATATCTTCGGAACGAAATAGTTTTTACGTTTCTTTTTTCTCATTTACCATTTTTATTTGTCATAATTATATCGATCTAGCACATGATATATAGAATGATTTTTTTAAACAAACAAAAAGGGACGGAAAATATTGCATAGATTTACTTTGAAAATACGGAATTGTCTTTTTTGTCTTGTAAAACGTGTCTTAAACTAACTCTAAAAAGGTGTAAATATTTTTTTTGTAATCCAATGTTAATTGGTCATATTGTACATGACATACACAACACAGAAGGACATCAAACATTATATGCCACCTTTAAGTCTGTATCAAAAACTCAATAAGATGTTAAAATAGTATTTATAGTGGCTCACGTAAGTATCGCGTTCCGGGATCAACCTGTGTATATCCGATTTCAACAGGCCGGCATAATTGTACCGACTGCCCAGGGTAATATCGCTCGTTAGTCGACATTCTATTGGACCCCACTCCATTTATTTATTTTATTAGCACTTCATATACAAATGTATACAGGACTTAATGCCATAGGTATTCTCTACCAGCCAACCTTAGGGTGGTGCCGAGATAATTATTTACCATCAGCTGCAAGTATAAGAAAAAAAAACAAAAATGCCTAAAAAATCTCCAAAACATTTACATAAATACAACGCGATAAGTACAAATGAACACAAACAACTAATACTTAATAAAACTTGCAAAACAAAACTTGTATTATTATTAACAAATACGAGGCCCTGCATCGGGAAAATATAGTCCAAGGAACTCTTATTTCCCTTCCTATTTCGAAATCAGGAGTTCACGGGAAGTTAACGAAACTTTTAACGCTATAAATGTTGAAGTTTGTGTGTTTGTTATTAAATCAGTAAACACTTAGAGGAAAGGAGAGGAAAATGCTGCGTGTAAAGGCTTTGGTGGCAGTTACCACATCGGAAACTTAGGGTTGTTTAACTCAGTTACGAGTGGTAAGATTCATGATATATTATGACTGGGTACGCTATAGACGTATACATAGGATTGATTTTTCATACACACTTACTTTTATCCCCGGAGCGGGTAGACAGAGGCCCAACTGGTGCACCCACTTTTCAATAAATGTATTCCGTCCCATGATGTGATAAGAGACGAGCCTAGCACCATATAAAGCACAGAGTAGAGACTTCGGGCTGATACTGCGTAGAAAAACTCAAAGTCCCTTTGCCCAACTCGGGGATCGAACCCAAGACGTCAGCACTGAAGTCGTACCGTACAACTACACCCTCAAGTCTGGTTTTTCAATCCTCAGGTAAAAAATATTCATATGAAACTTAATAACAAAAATAAATTTCATTTACTTAAAAATGTCAACTCTTAATACAAAATCATATTTAAGATAACCTCTATATAATTGTTAGTTATATTTACATAGGTCTCTTACTAATGGGTCTCCTCATAAATTCCATTACTTAATGCAGTCATATTTCAGATAACCTCTATATAGTTCTTACTTATATTTGCATAAGTCTTTCTAAAGGTTTCAATAAAAACGCAACAATTAACTTGAAACTACTAAATTGAGTATTCATTGACCAGATTTAAAACACGACGTCGCCAACCGCACTTAGTTAGTTCAATTAACAGTTTTATCGATGCAAATTCTGTAAAAGGAGCGTTTAGTGTAAAGGTTTATTTAAAACCACCTTTTAATTTAATGCCTTCAGAGAATTAGAATAAGGTTAAAAGTCAAGTGTTTAATTTACAGTTAAATAAACGATCCCAATCTCAATCTTTAATCCGATTCCGAGAATGAACTAATCAAAATATATTACGTATTTGATCGCGTTTTTTATATTATAATTTTCTCGCAACGTTTCGAAGACTTTGCAGCCTTCGTGGTCACGGGGCGGACTTATTTTAAACAAGTCATACAGAATTGTGTTTTGATTGGTCAGTTTTTGAGATAGATCGAAAAAGCGATTGGGATCGTTTATTGAAAATGCCGGTCAAGCGTTAATTTTGTTATCTTATAATAGGTGTTGCTCGTGGCTACGCCCACTTAAAACCTTTCCTACAAAATTCCTAAATCAGTCGTGGTCCGTGGCGCCAGCTGTGCAACTCTAGCGCCATCTATTTAAGACTGATTAAATGAATTATTCCATTATTTCCTACGGAAGCCAATTATCCGGAAGATAAATAGTCTATGCGTTAAGCCAGGATATGGTCTATATGTGTGCCAAACTCAAACATCTTGCTATAGCTGGTTATGGGCAGTCGTATCTCTTACTATCAGACGAGCAACATGATCGATTCGTCTTCCAATAAACAAAATTCTATCAAAATTATATTGTTTTTGCTTTAATAAAATCAACAACTAAAACAATCAAATGCAACCATAACCACTTAATTAGAAACGACAATGATCCGATAGTGTGATGGTACAGCAAAATGAAAACCTCTAAATACACACACTGAGCAAACCGCGGACACCGCAAATGGCGCCCAACCAAACGCAATTACATAATGCGCAAAAGTTTAGAATAGACAGCTTTTGCTGCGTCTTCACCCGCTAAAAAAACGGCATAACCCTACCGCTTAGCACTATAGCACTCAGCAATAATGTAGCTTCTTATAAGTAAAAGAATTTACAAAATCGGTTCATTAGTTCCAAAGATTAGGCCCTACAAATAAACAAATTCACCGACTTTCCTCTTTATAATATTAGTATACATTTCTAACTTTAGATATGTTTTATTTGTAAAAAAAAATCAAATACGCAGATGTTCTTACCACTCTAAGTAACATTCGAAATCAGCACCTGAACGTATTTCGACAGAACAATAGATAAAAGACCTAAAAATATATATTTCGTCATGAAGATACGTAATACAAATATGAATACCTCATTGTTTAGGGACGCTATTCCAAATATCAAATTCGTATCGCTACCTTCGCCGCAGGCGTGAATCTATATTCTATAGAGGAACTACGATTGTGTATCTCACTATTAATACAGACGTAGAAAAGAATATCTTATCGCTTAATGTAAAGATCAATAAAGCCAACTACGTATTATTCAAACTCCCAGCCCGATAATTATATAAATTAATTATAATTATCTGTCGGATATTTGAATAATTAAATCTTAAATCATTATGAACATTTCGCTTTTAAAATAAGAACCAAAAAATATTGTCTTTTTATGTTTAAGCGAATGTTAGGGATTAAATAAAACTATTTTATGGATTTTATCTTCGAACGTGGGGAAAAAATTATAATATAAAAAAAGGGATAAAGTCCCTAAAATAGTTTTATTTTAAAACCATAACTCATTCTGAACATCATGCCATTAAGTACAGTCTTTTGATTATTGCAGCTACATTGCGTGCATTCTATTTTCATTCACTACATAGATGTTCGGTATAACCTTCCAGGTATATGCTGATTCAATACAAGCACTTGGAATGTGTAGAATAACTAGTATACATACATAACTATGCCGTAGTATAATTTCCGTGGTCACGGACCGTCGGAAACGCCAATCACGCCTCAGAATAACATGCTTGCACATTGTTCTGGGATGTTCAGGATGTTCGTCTATGTGATAAGCTTCTGAATTAATATGTTGGTTTCTTTTTCTGTAATAATAAATATAATAGACAGAGAGAGTACTCGCAAGGTGTATAAACCCCAACTAGAGTAATGTATCTTAAAGGGGCCTCTAAGTGTTGGATCCATGTCCCCACGCAAGGCTTCCAAAAGGACCGGCCTTTATGCCGTGATTTCCCGCAGGAAAGATACAATATAATAATATCAGCCCTGTATTATATACTTGCCCACTGCTGAGCACTGGCCTCCTCTACTACTGAGAGGGATTAGGCCTTAGTCCACCACACTGGCCTAGTGCGGATTGGTAGACTTCACACATCTTCGAAATTCCTATAGAATATTCTTTTTTTTTATTTATAAATATAAACCTGCGGACATTCGTATTCGTCTTGGCAGTCCATTCCACACCCAACTAGGCTATCGACGCTTTTTTTTCTATATTTAGTGTTTATCTTTAAAACAGTTTACTCTTGACTACATCGACTAGAGACTTTCAAATTTATACACTAAAATACAATTCCAAAAACAACGAACTAAAACATTAATTATAGGCTATCAAATACAAATTTCCCTATAGGTATAGGTATAGGTATCAATAAAACAAAATCACATAGCACCCAAGTATACATTTAAGACGATTTACTAACAACTCTGGCTCCTTGCATTTCAGATTTATATACCAACCCAAACTTAAGGTCCCCTTATGTAATACGAATAAATACACAATAAATGATTAATGAATGCCTCGGTGGCGTAGTTGTATTGCATGCCCGGTACAATAGCGCTCTGAGGTCCTGGGTTCGAATCCCGGGTCGGGCAAAGTGATCAGCCCGGAGTCTGGAATTTGTGCCCGATATGGCGATAGGCTCGCCCCCTATCACATCATGGGACGGAACATACTTGGCGAAAAGTGGGTGCCCTAGTTGCGCCTCTGCATACCCCTTCGGGGATAAATGCGTGATGTTATGTAAATGATTAAAAGATGCAAAGGAAAAACTTACATATTAAAAAAACATTAAAATAAAATATTTTTCGGTTTATATCGCGGTTTATATATTTTAATTTTCTCCTGACGATTCTAAGACTATTTTTTTTTACAAAAATACATAAGCTCGTAATGTAACGAAATCAATTAATTATAGAAAAACATGCTGAAAGAACGCTGCAACTAACAACGTCTTTACGATACGTATCGAAAGCTACGAAACATTGGCTCACAGAAAACCTAACCCAAAACAAATATTATTTTCAGAGAACAAACATTTTGCTAAGACGACGGGATCCTTCGTCCTTTTTTATTACCGTCTACCACAATATGCCAATATTATGGTATAAATTAACAGCATTGCCACGGGATTCGGATTTTTATATATCAATGTACAACGAGACGAGTGAGGCCTTGCTTGATCGCCCTACTACCCATTAATAGCAACAACAGCAAATTTTTTGTGCATTCCTCACCCTGAGACATTAGATGTTAAGTCTCTTAATGCTCAGTAATTACACTGACAATAATTATAATAAACAAGCAGGAATATTTTTATTTATATTTATCATACTTTATTGTATACGTACATCAAAAAAATATATATTCACATAGAAATAAGGTACAATTGTCGGCTTTACCACTCGAGGAAATTTCTTACAGACAACCATAGCATAAAGACAGGAAAAGTATAAACAAGAGCAACTGAGGTTTACACTGTACGAGGCAGATACACTAACACAATAGATACATATATAAGAATGTAAAGTAATATTGTCATGATTAAATAATATAACCAAAACAAATAAATTATATATAAATCCATGGAAATATTGAAGCTTCTTATAAGACTTTTCAGAATCCAATCATTATAGAGATTAACTCAAAATACTTCACCCCTTTATATAACCCTTAATCTCATAATTTTATTATTAACTAGTTGACCCGACAGACGTTGTCCTGTCTTAACTATGAATTTGCAGCGCGCATTCTGTCAATCGCTGACAATTATTTCAAACAATTCACAGTTACATAAAATTAATATTTTCGTTAAGTTTTCTTAAATTTTCTAATTTTCCGCGCAATTATTTGATTTTTTTCTTTCATAAGAACCGTCCCCTGACAAAAACAAACACAACAAAAAAAAAATAGTGAAATCGATCCAGCCGTTCACGCGTGATGGCGTGACCAAGGGAAATAGGGATTCATTTTTATATATATAAAATATAGATGGTATATCAGTTGCAGGCACTATAGTAAGGCATACAATAGGATATTGTTACCATAATCGACTATTTCCATATATACAATGAACCAAACCATTTCAATCGTCTCGTTTGCGCAGTGGTAGAGTTTATTGTGGGATCGATAAGTTCAAACACCAGGTTAAGCATTCTGGATTTCCAGTTCCAAAACCTTGTAGTTTATTTGACGACTGTCCTACCTGATAATTGTATGGAAAGAAGACGAAATGATGGTACAAAAAAGTAATTCTGTTTACTGACATTTCGATTCGATTCGATTCGATATTTGTATGGAAGAAAAATGAAATGAGGATGTCGAAAAAACAATTCTGCTTATCCCTTTAGACATGAGAGTGTAAACAAAAAACACGTATTTTAAGCACATTACTTATATAAAGCGATCACAGCTCTGTTCTCCCCGAATTATATAGAATTTAGGTCATATTTCACTAACAACCCAATTAGGGCAATTTCAAATTGCTTTCATTAATTTAGGATTTCCAGTGAAACACTCATTAATAGATATAAAGGCGTAGGTTTATAAATATTAATACTTCTTTGAATGCCCTTTATTTGACTCCTTTGTACTTTATGTTGTATGTAGATAAAAGCTTTTAGTTTTATCTTAGCGTAGTACCATTACTGTTGATGGGTATTCGTCTTCGTCCTACATCCAAGGTCTTCGGTTTTGTTTTATTTAGCTGACTAACTTTGTATTACGTATGACATAAACATGAGAGTACGTATGAAAGACATTGTGATACGTCAGACACTAGCCAGATTTGGTCATTGTTCAATATCAGTGGAACAAAACACTACACACAACCCATCAACCGTGAACGCTTCAAAAAGGCACACAAATTCCATCAATATGATAATATTTCACATTTCCACGGCGCGCTGTCAACGCCGCCGCCGTCCAACCGAATGTGACCCCTAAGGAAGTGTATTTTGTGCTTGAAATTCCTGAAAAGCTTACCTGATCTCAATTCGAAAGGCATGATCAAGCGTGAAAACCGCCCCTCCCGTGCAGCCGTCACAGCGCCCCACCGCCCCGCGACATTGCACGCCACCTAATGCATTGCACACACTCACACACACTGGGCACAGAATAACAGGACAAACAACACTGGTTCCGTACGGCTGTCACTGTGGTCTCGTCAGCGATTATATCATGACGTGCTGCGATGTTGTTACGTCAAAAAAACGTGTTATTAGGACGGTTTGGGGCGACGCAGCGGCCGCGGCGATGGCGGGGAGCCTTCTGCCGTTAGGATGCGGCGCGCGCCGCTAGCGCCACCCGTCGCCATGGCGACCGTCCGGGCGATTTCTGCTCGGCCTCTCTTTCGTACAAAAACAAAAATAGCAAATTAATTGCGTAATCGTGTGCCGTGAAATTTTTGTTAAGGTTATTAAGTACATCAAAGGGGTCCTGAAGAATGGTCGGCCATGGGGTGAGTTACGGGTTTATTTTTGTTTTTTACGCATTACGTTTTATTTTTGCCAGTCAATTCTAGGCTATACTCCTTGTGGCTGTTAGGTAAGTTTGAACACGAACAATGTGGAATAACAAAAGTTGTGACAGGTACACTGAAAGCTAATTTTCAGTATCTTCCCACACAAATTCTCTAGCGAATTGTCATTCATAAATTCGCCCACGTGATGTGTTGGTGGGTAGCTCGATAATTCGTGCCAAGTGTCTTGCTTGCTCTCTCGTGAGGAGATTAATGAAATTTTAAGTAACGTCCTTATGTGACTGTTTTCACACTTGATGATTTAAGTAGAGAAGTAGAAGCGCAGTAGTATTTACTGCACCATATAGCTGAATGGGGGCCTATTGTTGGTACAATAATTAGAAACAAGTTTTATTTATTTTTTTGTTTTTAGTCATTATTGTTATTCTTTAGTTAAAATTGTTATTATTGATCCCAACAATAAACATCTTTCTTTCTTTCTTTTTGTTTTCTAAGTAATTAGAATGTATTACGAATGGAATGATACTTTTTCTCACACTTTTTATTAATATTATAAGGTAAATGCGGAAGTTTGTGAACATATGTGTTAGAAGTAAACAGAGAAACAGCCGAACGGATTTGAATGAAATATAGATATCGATAAACCATGTCCTGTATTAAGACATAGGCTACTTTTATCCCGGTACTTGCTTCAATGGAGAATAATGGGATATTTATATAGATGGACCTGGTGTGGTGCAGGTGGCTGTATAAATCGCTAAAATGTGTTTTAGACTTTTGTAGCAGGAAAAGCGCGTAACGCGAGCAAAGCCGCGAGCACAAATTAGTTATTGATATTTTTAAACAATTAAATTACTGTTTTCTTCCTACTGTGGCTTGTGAACATTACGCTTGGGCTAAATAAATACCGCATGGCTATTATGGGTCAAATTAGATTCTTTGAATTAAATTTTGTAAAAATTCTTGCACCTAAAGTATATTTACCAATTTTGATTAAGAAATTCTAAGAAAACCATAGTTATACCAATTTCATTATGTTGTGATTTACATATTTCGGTTATATTATTTAGGAGGCACTGGCCTTATAATAAGACACATTGTTAATATGCCACTAATATTCATCATCAGCCATATGAAGTCCACTGCTGAACATAAGTCTCCACTAAAGATTTCCAGACGGACTTATTGACAAGTACAAGTCCGTCTGGAAATATTTAGGGGAGAAAATAGTAGCCTGTATTCAACGTGATCCTGCAACCTTTATAAGTCATCTGTCCACCTTCGAGGAGAACGTCCAACACTGCACTTATCGGTATGTGGTCTCTTCCGAGAATATTTCTTAAACTATTTGTCAGTTCTACGAGCAATTTTCCCTGCCCACTGCCACTGGTAATGACAAATTAGTTTTCCCTGAGACTCGCCGAGCTTCACTGCTTGGTGTCATAAAATGCGTGCCACTGCTGATCCTGGTTTACGGGAGTTGTAGTGGTGGATGTGAGGGCGGGAAAGTCTCTGCCACTTCAGCTTGTTAATCGACTGGGCTATGTCTGTGATTTTTCTTCTACGAATCTCCTTACCTAATATTATCAAGTCTTATTAGAATTTCTAACCTCTTCAACCTTTGTACAGTGACATCTACCGACAAAATCTGGAACTACATTCTACTTTAACTATAAGCTAAATTAACACGTTACGTAACAAAAAGGTTGAATTATTCAATACAGAATCCTTGCGTGAATTCGTACAATTTGCATACAAATAAATTTACGAAATCATATTACGTGCGCTTGCTTTCATCGCAATCAAGTTTATGAAAATGAACGTTTGTGAAAACAAGGGCGTTCGAAAGTTGGTGGCTTTACCCAAGTCGTTTGTTTAAGTTCATAATTACTTTATAACTATAAGATATTAATTAGTATGTTTATAGTTTTCACCTTCGATAATTTTATGCTTTTCTGCGGCGTCTTTGATAATGTAAGACTTTCAACACGAAAATATATTTTTATTTTAATGACACTTTTTGAATATATTATAACACCCATATTTTGATGATTTCAAAGTAAAAAGAGTTATCTGTAAAATAGCTTGCTTCTACGAGAGCGCATAGAGAAAAAAAAGATTTTTTAATATATAAAAATATGACAACTTGACTAATATTTAGTGAAATGATGTATGTTATAGAAGATAATCCTGTAAAGCAAATATAATATAAATAAAATAAAGATAGCATTTTATACGTTGTACTTTTATGCGGCGAAGTGCGTCTCAACGGACATATAACCGTTTGTGTTGAGCAGAAGATACCCGCGCTCCCGCATCAATGCGATCGACGTTACTTGGTCGTACGTCGTGTAACTTGTACAAACATGTAAAGTTAACTTTATTTTCGTAAATTAAAGGTAATCCTTCTCAGTAGTAGAGGAATCCCGTATCCACCAGTCGGAGAGTATATAATATAATTATTTTGTTGATTATTGAAAAAAATAGAAATAAGGCGAATTTAGCCAAAAAGAAATGGTATACTGTAGAGCCTTGGCTAATTAATACGATAATACAATAAAAGGAAATTCATGAAATTGTAAATGATTTTATTTACTTTGCACCCGTCGATTTGTTCTTTGTCACGTTTTTCCTCAAGAATCTAAATATCTTACGCGAAAATATAAAAACCAGACACTGCACGTTATCATTCTTGTTCTATATCATAAACTCCACTAAGCTTTGCCAGTACAATTTTATTACACGGTTGCAGCACGTATATCGCTTCGAAGTATATTTTAAGATATAGAAAGTTATCTTTACCAGTAAAATTATATGCGAATTTGAAATAAAGACGTCGCTTAGCTAAGTTATTCGCAAGTTATCAAAAACTAAAGGTAACGTTATTTAACTACTGCATAATATATTTACAATCATCATTATCAGCCCTGTATTATATACTTACCGTCCCACTGCTGGGCACGGGCCTCCTCTACTACTGAGAGGGATTAGGCCTTAGTCCACGACGCTGGCCTAGTGCGGATTGGTAGACTTCACACACCCTAAAAATTCCTATAGAGAACTTCTCAAGTATGCAGGTTTCCTCACGATGTTTTCCTTCACCGTTAAAGCAAGCGATAATTCACAAAAAAAAACACACAGTTTTCTTTAGAAAAATCAGAGGTTTATACCCTTGGATTTTGATTCTGCGGACATCCGTCTCGAAGGTCCGCTCCACACCCATCTAGGCTATCGACGCTTTTCTTTTACAATACTTAAAATAAATTCAGCATAATATAATCAGGTACATAAGAATACAGCAGTGGACAGGCACAGTCTGTTAGATTGATAGGGAGATAAATAAATAGATAGATGAGAGTTCAGGTGTCAGTATAAAGTCACGATGAACTATAAAACCGAGTGCAGTTTTCCACAGTTTATAGGCTTTTAAAACTCGGGCTGCATCGCAACTAGGTTGAGTCCCGAATTGTGGAAAAATAAAATGAAACTCTCGGCGATGACCATCGGTCATCCGCGATCGAAATCAGTCAGTTTTACGTCTGTCCCAAAATTGTAAATACTTTTTGGTTTCAGTATGTTACGAAGGGAAGTTGGAAGCATAAATCTGGAAGAAATATCACGATTATGTTATGTATGTTTTTTAGTATTTATATAATAGAAGAATAACCTTTATAGTTATTGGGTTTAGCGTTGAAATTTGTATCTACTAAATTCATTCAGAACAAAGATTTTGGTATAATAATGTGAACTGCATGCTTTTTTTATGCATTTTCTTACGTTTTTTCTATGTGTGCGTAGTAAGATAAATGGCTGCAATGGTTTTTAATGAAGTAACAAAATAACCGCTGAGTAATTAATCGAGAAAATGAATATATATCTGAATATAAATATTGTTCTTAAACCATCGTCCTTCGACATAACGTCCAAAACAATTCGTAACATTTTTAAAATCAGTGATGCACCTTCATCCACATTTTGTCTACTTTCCCTTTTGTCTACTAACTACAAAAAATAATATTTTTAAGGTCAACAACTAACACACGCCTAAAATGACTAGTCGAGGAGATGTTCTAGAGATCTGAGAGAACATTCCATAATGGAGCGGATAAAATAATATTATTAAAGGAACAGCACATGTCTACTTAGATAAACTAGTTCGTATTTCTAATTATATCACAAGTTGGTTTTGACGGCCTCGGTGGCGCAGTTATATAACGTGCGCGGTGCGACACTGCTCTGAGATCCTAGGTTCGAATTCCGGGTAAGGCAAAGTGATATTTTGTTTTTTTGCTCCATAACAGTCCGGAATCTGGATTTTGTGCCCGAGGTTATAGGCTCCTTTTTATGACATCATGGGAAGGAACACACTTGGCGAAAAGTGGGTGCCCTGGTTACACCTCTGGATGATAACGGTATTGCGTCTATTTGCTTGGTTTATTTTGATTTTAAATTTTATTATAGTTTATATTTATTACGTAAAAATATAAAAAAATAAACAATGTCTATAGGTTTAGAAAAAAAAATGTAAAACAATATTTTGTACTATTCGATGCAAAAAACGATCGTTTTTACGTCGAACGTTGGTACGCCATACCTATAATAATATTATGTATATTTAGAAGACCATCGAAAATTTTAATGTTAAATTTAAAATGCAGCACAAAAGCTTCAAAAACCGGCAAATCTAGCAATGAAGTAATTGCCCATCATACCATTCCACTATGACCATTACTAACGTCACAGTAGCAACAAATTGTTGCTAAAACTTGCAGCGGAACCGCAGCGTGGCCGGTCAGTTACATTCAGGACAAACGGCTAATGTGCACTCTCAATTTTCGGCACACATACAATTTAGATCTGGTAAACATTTATTAGTAAACTGTCTCTACATAATAGGAGAGATATAGTTAACAAAATGTTTATTTTCTTTTGCTTTGAATGATGACGAGCTTGCCGTTTGCCTGGTGGTAAGGGATACGACCGCCCATAAACAGTAGAAACACAAACACAGCCATGCCAACGTGGTGGACTAAGGCCTCATTCCTCTTAGTAGTAGAGGAGACCCGTGTCCAGCAGTGGGACAGTATAACTGGCTGATATAAGGAAAATCATAGCATAAAGGCCGGTCCATTTGGAAGCCTTGCGTGGGGACATGGATCCAACACGTAGAGGCCCTAGATATGTTACTCCATTTTACGTTGGGGTTTATACACATTGCAAGTACTCTTTCTGTATTTTTGGAGGAAATACATAAGGCGGATATTATTATTATTAATTGACTAGCTGACCCGACAGACGTTGTCCCATCTTAACTATGAATTTGCAACGCGCATCCTGTCAATCGCTGACAGTTATTTCAAACCATTGACAGTTATATAAAATTAATATTTTCGTTAAGTTTTCTTAAATTTTCAAATTTTCCGCGCAATTATTTTTATTTTTTCTATCATAAGAACCTTTTCCTGACAATAACAAACACAACAAAAAAAATAGTGAAATCGGCCCAGCCGTTCACGCGTGATGGCGTGACCAAGGGAAATAGGGATTCATTTTCATATATAGAGATAGATTAAAAAATCAAGTCTCCCAAACAATCATTAAATCACTATTAAACCCTATAATATAGAAACACGTATCGCATCACTCACCTACTGAATACACCGCCTAACCCAACAAAATTACTATTCCGACATGAACATGACACGTTCGCGTTGTACTTCCTGTGAACTTCTTTATTTGATTTAGTTCCGAAAAGGGTACATCGCAAGGGTTGGGCGCAATATTGATTTGACTGTCCGTTTCTATTCACCGTGCGTTTGTATAACTAAACTGGAGGTAAATACAAAATAGATTTATGGAATGTCTAAGACGACTGGTTTAATTTTGATTTATTTAGGTTTTATACTGAAATGTGATGGTTATAAATGGACTTAATTAAATGCGTACTGGAGAAGTCCTCTACAGAAATTTTGAGGCTATGTGAAATCTGCCAATCCGCTCTTGGCCAGTGTGTATATAATATAGGACTGATATTGTGATATGTTATGTACACAAAAGTTTAATAATACTAATTGGCTACTGTTTCTTAGTTTTCCCAGTTAGTTAGTAATGTAACTAACATTTTAACGTATGAGTCTCAATGACTCTTCATTAATCCCAATAAAGAAATACTGAAACGAATTAGGCTTGTTTTAGTGATAATTTTCGTACAGTATCCATTGTACACTTCATGTATTGATAGATATATTTTATCTAAACTGCGGGCGCAGTCCCCTGCAAGATCTAGTGGAGACCGCAATTACTCTTGAATTCTTTAACTAAATGCCTGGCATAAAAAATTATAATGGTAAAAGCAAAGCCGTGTACCCCGCTTGTTCAATTAGAATGCACATTTCTTTTGAATTACTCAGAGCGCCTGTGCTCTAATTCTGAGCAATTATAATTTATGTAAGAAAATTCACCACAAAGTAATATTGCTTTCGGCGTTATAAGAAATTTGTTCTTAACAAAAATTGTATTCACTCTGTAAAATACACTTACTATTGATTCCAGTATATTTACTTCTCGGATTGATTTTAAAAGCTGTTGTATTAGGTAATAAGAAATAATAACGACAGCCAAACAATAATTAATTAATTTAAAACGAAACAAAATTAAGGAGCTTGCACAATGACTTACTTAATTTGTTTAGCTTCAAATACATTTAAAACCTCGTGTTGTCTCTGTCATCCATAAGGGGTTGACAAAGACGGCAATAGGATTAAAATATAAACAGCGTTAATCATATTCCGTGAGTCATTGGACAAGTCAGCCTAATGGCGATATTAATAACCCAATGTCACTTTTGAGGAGGATATTAAGTCAACATTTGTGGTAGTAAGCTATTTATTAAATAATACTTAAGCTGTAAATTGAGCGTTTGTGTTTGACTGTATCATAAACAAAACTCATCTGTCAAAGTGTCATGTTCTGTGACTTAAGATATAGTTTATAGAGATGTTTTTGTTCTATATGGACACGTCAAAGCGGCCCTACTGCACCTGATGGTGAGTGAAGTGCTGTCCAATACAATGACGAATGACGAGATATAACCTCTCGATAGTTGACACAATAGGGGACCGGCCTATGCTTGATTTTCTACATTATTCTATATGTAATGGTTAATAATTCGAAAAAGAAGCACTCCTGCGAAAACTGCATAAATATTGGCTAAAAAATGAGCGAGTAATTCATATTTCAAATATTGTAATGTGCAGAAGTGGGCGTGATGTGGGCATATCGCTTCATCTCTTTCTTTTGCTCGCGTCGTAATTCCCGATGACGTCACATGTGGGTATTTCGTCTCTTTTCTGTTTCTTCTTAATTACCTTTTCCACCGAAATTCAAATACTTATAACTTGTTGATTTTTTACCGAATTTCAATAATTCTTTCTGTGTTATAATTTATATTATGTAAATATTTGATAATAGTAAAGAGTAAAAATTAGTCCGGTACCCTATTACACCGGCCTGTTCGAACATTTTCGTAAACATCCTCCTCGTTGCGTCGTTCTCCTCAGTTCTGAGGGTCGTGACCACCTCTCACCAGCTTCTGCCGTATAATATCATGCCATCGATCCCGACTGTTGGCCATCTGTATTGCGTCGCACAGATAAATCAAGTGTGGTGCGGATCTGATGGGACCTTCGTACTGGGTTGCGTCCACGTGCTCTTTTGCCCTCTACTTTGCCGGTGACCATCAGTTTCTCCAAGTTGTCGCTCTTCTTTCTGGCAATGTCCAAAGTACTCAAGCACTCGTTTGAGGCAGATGGTAGAGAGTCTATTAGTGATTCTGAGTTGCCTAAGTATAGAGACATTAGTTCGTCGAGCCGTCCAGCTTATTCGCAGCATCTTTCTCCAACACCACATCTCAAAAAAATACATTAGAAAACAGTAAACATAAGAAATCATTATTAATTCACAGTTCTCCCTCGTACCCTTACAATGCCCCAGTGTACAATTGCTATTTTAAAATTAACAGTTATAAATGTGAAGATAAAGAACCCAATGTGTTGTTCCGTAAGTCTCCTCGAAATGGACTATAAATTCATTCGTAAATATATTAAATAAAGAATAGTTGTAACGTGCTCTTTTATATGGCAAATTCAAAGGAAAATCCTGACCTATTTAAGTTCTTAATATGTGTTTTGACGATCTCTAAGTTAGAATGCTTTATTATTTAAAACAAAAATACAAACCACGAATTTATCCCCGAAGGAATATGCAGAGGCGCTACCAGGGTACCCATTTTTCGCCAAGTGTGTTCCGTCCCATGATGTGATAGGGGGCGAACTTATCGCCATATCGGGCACAAGTTCCAGACCCCAGGCTGATACTGAACAGAAAAATCAAAATAAATTATTTAAGATGTAAATATCTTTTTAATTAATTATAATTAATTTTAAAACTGTGCGTTTGCTCTATGTGCTCTAAATGAAACAATGATTCTTACAGTTAAATAAAACCTCAAAGAAATACATTAAATAAAGTATACTATGTTTTGAAACTGAGATCTCTCGACCGTCGCGCAGCACAAAGCTGAATTACATTCTTGAGCTAAATTATCCAGGTAGCAAAAATGTCAACCTTTTTTATAATTTTGTAATATGAAATGGAAGGTAATTTAAAAGAAACTAGAAATGTTAATTAAAACTGTTTTTCTGATTTAAATGATTGTATCACGCTATATTTAGGAAGTGCCGAATTTATTATATTCTTAAGTATATGGCACACATAATATGCCGCCTCACATATGAATCGTGCGGGTGACTATTTTGCTGAAGTAAAAAAAAAACAAAAATATGTCCCCGAATGCAACTATGCCTAGGGGTTGTGGTATATACAGTCTATTGAGAATTTCGGCACTGCGTTTAAGGTTTAAATTTGATGTTGCAACAAATACACGTTATGATTCTTGAAGGCTAGCTCTAAGATGTCTGGTATTCGAAATAGTATAGTGGGGAATTAGAAATAGTGGTCTATGCGGCTATACTAGGTGATAATATACGAGAGATATAAATGTGAATTCAATACCAACGAATTAAAAAGGAAAGCTGTGTGTATGAAGTCAATTTGCCTCTCAGACGGCTGAAAAAATGGCACTCATTACCCAATTTCAAAAAACAATCACATTCGTATTCTCGATCTATCACGAAAAAAGACCGAACAGTTTTTTTTACATGCTTACAATCGAGTTATTTTGGTTGGCTCTTTCTCTGAATCGGATTGAAATTTGGGATTAGGATCGTTTATTAAAAACGGCTGTTAATCAATAAATACCACTGCCATTCGAAATCCAAACTGCCAATCGAACTGTGCGTATTTTTAAGGAATTTGGAGTTGTGGAATCTTGATATAAGAAACTACCACAAAAGATAACACTTGAACGTTGTTGAGAAAAACAGTAAATTCGTCACGGCATTATTAGACCTGGAACAATAGCTTTCGGAACTACACTTAACAGGATACCGGGGTTGGGTGTCTCTCGCTTTGTTCAAATTGTTACAATAGTCGCACTTTCCTTTTATACGACCTGCCTTCTTGATATTCATTTATTTTCTATACCATTATTTATTTATTTTGAGTGTCTGTATTCAGGTTTATTTTTGTCCAAAGTGCAGTTCAAATCACTTCTTCAAAAGACTAATGCGAATCGATGATATCTTCGAAATTCTAGTACAAAATTCATTTACGAAAACTTAGAATATATTTAAGTTCATAAAAGGGTCATTTTGAGCATATAATACATAAATAATCATTTGAATCGGACGTGGTAAAGAATGATTGCTATTCAAACGTAAAAATACTAATTGAGTTACCTCCTTCTTTGTAGTCGGCTAAAAACACATATACATTACCGTTCTATAGCTCGTATGTAGACGTATCTGGTAGAAAATATTTTTCCAATATTCAAATTTAAATTCCACCGCTCGTGACACATGTCGTAAGTTTTAACAACGCTTTGACGCCCAACTTTTCAACTATAAAGAAATGCCATATACGAATAGCAACTTCACTTCGCAATTTATAAATGCGTCAAGAAGCGGGCTGGGTTATTTACTATATTGTCAACTTTATATCTCACTAGCTTCCGCCCGCAGCTTCGCCCGCGTGGATTTCGGGTTTCAAAAATGGAGAAGGTGCTCAATTTGTCGGGATGTTTCTTTTAATTTATGGTGGTATGCAGGTGGTCCGATTGTCCGGTCAGGGTCTGATGATGGGATCCTGGTGAAATCGAAGGAACTTTTAACCATTAAGGTTGCACACGAAATGACGGAAGCTTAAAAAATGGAGTAACTTCTCCCGTTTTCCCAACATTTTCCATCACTGATATGCTCCTATTAATTGTAGCGTGATGAAAAGTATACTATAACCAGCTCAGGAGTATGAAAAATAATTGTACCAAGTTAAGTTAAAATCCGTCGAGTAGTTTTTGTTTCTATAACGGTTATACAGACAGACAGACAAAAATTTTACTAATTGCATTTTTGGCATCAGTATCGATCCCTAATCACCCCCAGTTATTTTGGAAATATATTTCATGTACAGAATTGACCTCTCTACAGATTTATTATAAGTATAGATATGCAAAAGTAGCTCAAAAATTGTCCATAACGAAAACATGCATTTTAAAGTAAAACAAAAGAAATAATATCGTGAAGCCAACCAAATAACTAACGATATATTAAATTTTGTCACTGTTCAATTTAGTCGGGTCCGCGATATCACTTTTGTTGAGTTTCAGAACGCGACATTACATTATTATATTCTGTGCTCCAACGCACACTGCTTTGATGTTAGGAATACACCTACATTGCTTAGACAACAGTGAACTTTATACAATAGCAATAAAGCTCAAATTGACTCTACGTATTAGTTAGAAAACGTTTGTATGGGAAATAGAAAAATGCTGTTTTGAGGATTTTCCCGGCAATTATTCGAATTTTTCTCACCTTTTAAACCTTCCCTAGACCTCCACGAATAATTCAAGACCAAGATAAGATAAATCCGTTCCGCCGTTCTCGAGTTTTAGCGAGACTAACGAACAGCAATTCATTTTTATATATATAGACTAGCTTCCGCCCGCAGCTTCGCCCGCGTGGATTTCGGGTTTCAAAAATGGAGAAGGTGCTCAATTTGTCGGGATGTTTTTTTAATTTATGGTGGTATGCAGTTGGTCCGATTGTCCGGTCAGGGTCTGATGATGGGATCCTGGTGAAATAAGAGGAACTTTTAACCATTAAGGTTGCACACGAAATGACGGAAGCTTAAAAAATGGAGTAACTTCTCCCGTTTTCCCAACATTTTCCATCACTGCTATGCTCCTATTAATTGTAGCGTGATGAAAAGTATACTATAACCAGCTCAGGAGTATGAAAAATAATTGTACCAAGTTAAGTTAAAATCCGTCGAGTAGTTTTTGTTTCTATAACGGTTATACAGACAGACACAAAAATTTTACTAATTGTATTTTTGGCATCAGTATCGATCCCTAATCACCCCCAGTTATTTTGGAAATATATTTCATGTACAGAATTGACCTCTCTACAGATTTATTATAAGTATAGATATGCAAAAGTAGCTCAAAAATTGTCCATAACGAAAACATGCATTTTAAAGTAAAACAAAAGAAATAATATCGTGAAGCCAACCAAATAACTAATGATATATTAAATTTTGTGACTGTTCAATTTAGTCGGGTCCGCGATATCACTTTTGTTGAGTTTCAGAACGCGACATTGCATTATTATATTCTGTGCTCCAACGCACACTGCTTTGATGTTAGGAACACACCTACATTGCTTAGACAACAGTGAACTTTATACAATAGCAATAAAGCTCAAATTGACTCTACGTATTAGTTAGAAAACGTTTGTATGGGAAATAGAAAAATGCTGTTTTGAGGATTTTCCCGGCAATTATTCGAATTTTTCTCACCTTTTAAACCTTCCCTAGACCTCCACGAATAATTCAAGACCAAGATAAGATAAATCCGTTCCGCCGTTCTCGAGTTTTAGCGAGACTAACGAACAGCAATTCATTTTTATATATATAGACTAGCTTCCGCCCGCAGCTTCGCCCGCGTGGATTTCGGGTTTCAAAAATGGAGAAGGTGCTCAATTTGTCGGGATGTTTTTTAATTTATGGTGGTATGCAGTTGGTCCGATTGTCCGGTCAGGGTCTGATGATGGGATCCTGGTGAAATAAGAGGAACTTTTAACCATTAAGGTTGCACACGAAATGACGGAAGCTTAAAAATGGAGTAACTTCTCCCGTTTTCCCAACATTTTCCATCACTGCTATGCTCCTATTAATTGTAGCGTGATGAAAAGTATACTATAACCAGCTCAGGAGTATGAAAAATAATTGTACCAAGTTAAGTTAAAATCCGTCGAGTAGTTTTTGTTTCTATAACGGTTATACAGACAGACACAAAAATTTTACTAATTGTATTTTTGGCATCAGTATCGATCCCTAATCACCCCCAGTTATTTTGGAAATATATTTCATGTACAGAATTGACCTCTCTACAGATTTATTATAAGTATAGATATGCAAAAGTAGCTCAAAAATTGTCCATAATGAAAACATGCATTTTAAAGTAAAACAAAAGAAATAATATCGTGAAGCCAACCAAATAACTAATGATATATTAAATTTTGTGACTGTTCAATTTAGTCGGGTCCGCGATATCACTTTTGTTGAGTTTCAGAACGCGACATTGCATTATTATATTCTGTGCTCCAACGCACACTGCTTTGATGTTAGGAACACACCTACATTGCTTAGACAACAGTGAACTTTATACAATAGCAATAAAGCTCAAATTGACTCTACGTATTAGTTAGAAAACGTTTGTATGGGAAATAGAAAAATGCTGTTTTGAGGATTTTCCCGGCAATTATTCGAATTTTTCTCACCTTTTAAACCTTCCCTAGACCTCCACGAATAATTCAAGACCAAGATAAGATAAATCCGTTCAGCCGTTCTCGAGTTTTAGCGAGACTAACGAACAGCAATTCATTTTTATATATATACATAGCATAAGGTTGGAAAGGTCAAGAGCAGAATTAGAGTAATGTTACTTTTATGACTACCACCAGCCATGAAGAGCCGCAATGCCTGAATCGTTAGGCTGTCTAACTTTACATAAAATAAGGACTTCAGAATTGTTGAGCCTTTGGAAACTTCCAACCAGCATGTCCTCGAAAATCAATACGTAGTCCATTGCTCCGGAGGCCTCCGTTAGTTAAGTCCCTCAGGCTTTTTTCTAGTCCCCCTTTGTTACGCCATTGTAAAAATATTTACCTTAAAGCCCATAATATTATGAACATTAAACAGCAAACGCAGTGCCTGGCAGTAACTATTCTACTTTTGAATGTTTTAAGTGACATTGCTATTGTTTACGGACAGGCGCATCGCCTTCAATCATGCCGATGACTTGTACATTGCCTAAAGGTAAAACATTTATAGGGTTTGGTAATATAAAAGTCGTCTAGACAGTTAAATCATGCTGAGCTGTGAAGGGTGAGATAGGTGGCTGTTGCGAAGAATGGAATTTTTAAAAAGGCAGCGAAAAATTTAATGTAAATTTTTATATTAAATACCTTGTTTGCCTTACCGTTAGAATTTATACCCGCGATGGCGATAGGCTCGCTAGCTATCACGAAAGCAATAGGAAGTAGTTGCAGGATATATAAAAGTCATAGGGGCAGTATAAGCAATTATGGAAAAACACATTTTATATTACTTAATGGCAATATTTCAATACATCTTTAAACACATGCGAATTGCCTCAAGTTCTGAAATATTCAAAATTTGGTAGTCGTAATTGTAAATATTGCTTACGGAAGTAAATTTCTGCAAGTTTAATAATCTCACTTAAAACATAATGATATTGATACACTTTGTTAGTACATTGCAATAAATCAAACATGAAACTCCAGTAAAACAATAAAATATAGCATCTACAATTGAATTATGTAGTTGAAGTGGGATCATAAATTGTTTTAACTTGCGCGCTTGACGCTTTGAACAGTCTTTCATTGTTGTGTTTGAGTGCATAGCCAGGAAGTGGGAAAAAGTAGACGTGGGTTGTCTATGGCTTTGTTCTTTTGTGGTTAACAAATATTTTTTTAAGTATTTAGATACTTTATTACATTCAAAATAATTGAAAAATTGGAATGCATTGGTGTTTTACATATAAATTAATTAAACAAATAGAAAGATAGGGTGAGAATTTGAAAACAATATTCAACTTCCCCAAACAAAACCAACTAATACATAATGATACTACGGAAAAACGCTAAATGGTATTTTGAAACCTTCACGTATGTATTTTTATTAAATACAAAAACACATACATCACGCATTTATCCCCGAAGAGTTAGGCAGATGGAACTGGGGCACCTACTTGACGCCATGGGTGCTCTGTGATCCGTCGCATGATGTTATGGGAGGCAGAGCTATCTATGTTTTTCGTTTTTGCTCTTTCGTGGGCATTTTGTGTACCATTTGTGCTTACTTACTATATTATAATATATATAATGTAGTTCAGTGTAATATGGATCTGCCTAAATAATACAATTATAATCAGAAAAATATGTACATGGAATATTAGTTAAGCCTAAAAGAATGTTACCTATTTATGGAGACAATAAATCTTCATTCTAATGACGAAAAAATATCGGCAAATCGTCTAATCAAATCGTACACAGTAAAGTAAACCAAACATTGTCCTTTGCTTAAACAGATAATTTAATCTATAATATAAGGGACATGACTTCACAGATTGAAAAATATAATATAAAAGTATTATATAAAAAATATATTACCTATTACATGTATTGTATAAACGTAATCTAAATAACCGTCTCACCAACCCAATTTACAATAGAAAACAAAATGATGGCGCTGTTAAATTAAGATTAAACTGGATAAGAAATTTCATTAGGTAGCTGCACGGGTATCAGTATCCATTTCTATCTCGCCGTATACAAAACGCAAATACCTCTTTTCATACAATCCTGTTATCCCGTCTGTCACAACACATCCTTATCAGAATACATTTTCGGCTCGTGAATAGTTTACGCGAGCTTAGAGCACTTTACAAATGTTGGTACCGACTCGGTTTGCCAATCTACAGTTTAATTCAAATCTTACGAAGTCGCTGTATCGCATTAGAACTGTTTAATATTAAATTGAACCAGCCTTTGATGGCCATTCAGTTGTAAATTTAAAGCTTGTGATGATACATTTGCTCTTTTGATTTCGATTTATCTTATGGGTCTGACACTTACTTTGTATTTTAATTAATTTAATGTTGGTTAAGTATTAACTACTGATTGGAGGTAATCTCAGTTTTATGTGTGTTAGTAATTTTATTTATTTTGTATCTTTCAGAATCTACGCCTCATTGCGAATTGCTTTAAGCATTTAACATTTGATTTCCCTAAGGTCTTAGTAGTAATAACATTCTAAATACTTACTAGAATGATGCCAACAACAATAGTAGCTATCGTATTATCTGTTATTGTTTGATGCGAACTTACATGTTAATTTGTTGATAACATAAATTGCACCCACATGCAATTTGCACTTGGATAACGTTAGGTGTAATTTGCGGTGCCGATTGCTCAATAGTTGTATCATATACAAATAATTTATCCGATACTCTCAACAGGCCGCACCCGAGGCGTTTAGTCATTAGTCATGAGGTAATCTTAGCGTTCCCCATCCAATATTATCTAGGTTATGAACTTTCATCCGATAAGTTCCCAGGCAGTAAACAGCAGGTTAGTTATGTTTCATTGATGAGCAGAACGAAAAAATTGCGATTATGCAAGTAGGTACCCACTTACTAGGCATACCATTAGTACTTTACGGCATATAGTTTTTTTATTAATGGAATATTTATATTGTTTTTTTTTATTCGTTTGAATAACGAGACGACCTTGCCGTTTGCCTGATGGTAAGCGATACGACTGCCCATAAACAGTTGAAACACCATCCAACACCTTGAATTACAAAGTATTGTTTTTTTATTCCACTTCGCTCGCCATCCTGAGACATGAGACGTTAAGTTTATTATGTCCAGTAGTTACATTGGCTACAATTTCCTTCAAACCGGAACAGTGGCTTCACACTGTTGCTTGACGGCAGAAATAGACATTGCGGTGGTACCTATCCAGGCGGACTCTCACATACGATTATTATTGGTTTCTACCTTCTTTATAAACTATCATGAGCTCTATATAAAACTTAATTGTTTTCTATAATAATATCAAACAGATGTCTAAAATTAAGATTTAAGTATTTCCATTAAATGATGGTGCCTACTATTTTTTCCACGAGAATAAATTTACATCGTCAATATCTGATTCCTAACGCGCACCCGGCACGATCATACATCAAGTCACAAAACATCCCGAACACAATTATGCCGAATCTCTGAGGAATTCCCGCCTGACCTCCCCCGTTCACAAAGGTATTTAGTGAATGGAGGGTGCCAAGACAAGATGGCGGATCAGGTAAAAATATCGCCCGATAATGTAGATCCTTTAAAAAAATATCATTGCTTTGTGAAATTACAAAATGGTTATGCGTATGGGATTCATTCTAGGAAATATTTGGCAATTTTTAAGTTTGGCTATTATTTAAAATCGAATGTATTTTTTTTTCATTCGATATTTGTGATAATGCTGCATACGAAATCTCGCTTTTATGCCTACTGTAAAGCTTAATTGTTTGCGTCATTGTAAAGTACACCAACATGCTCTGATATTGTTCCCACACATGCCGGACTATTTTAATTTACATAATTTACGACTACAAAGCGGTTGATTCGGCTAACCTTGACAAGTTCATTTACTTATATCACTGGCTAAATGACAGCCGTAATGAGATAATCTGCCTATTTGTTGCTGAAAATAATTAGAGAAATAAAAAATTACCTACCTATTTTATTAAAAATAGGTAACAGGACAGAATAAAACAAATGTTACATTGGAGATTAATTAAAAATAAATATTCACTTGAAGTACTATTTTATTACTTGTGCATCCTTATGCCGTGATGTTAAACAAACACTCCACGTTCTAGTTTTTTGGAAGAAAAATTAATTACAAACAAACCTTTTATTTCATTCACTTATACACTAATTAATTAAGAATTTATAATAACATCAAAACGCTTAGGCAATCTTGTCAGTTCGTTAAATCAACATGAAACGGCTTAAAAAAAATAAACATCCCTAAACCCATTGTGGAAGTAATAATTGCGTTTCAAATAGACAATCCCAAAGGTTTTTTTTTTCAGTGACTGGTTCGAGTGGGTGCAGAAATTCTTTGTTTACATTCTGTAGAAAAAAAGGCCGTTTCTCATTGAGGCTTGTGCGGTTTCAAGTGGGATTGTCTGAGTTGATTCGTCGTTTAGCAAATTGCATTGGACACTTCACTAAATATATATTTGTATTTTAACTGGCTGGGATTCTTGTGAAGTTATAGTCTAAAAGTTAGACAAAATGCTAAGTTCATTGTGTTTTTAGCTAAGTGAATTATTCGATCTAGTAACGTACAATTTTTTTTTAAGTGATAATGCAACGACACCCATATTTGTCTCCGAATAGCAAGGTGAAATGACAGTTACCTATAATTGTCCATAGATTAAAGACCTAAATAAATCCTGCAATAAGGTTGCTTATGCCTATGAGCGTCCGTATTCTACATAATATTCCGTAATATCACGGTATCTCTAATATCAAGTGATGTGATTGCTAAGGTAAGTATAAAAAAACAATAACAAACTGTATAAAATTGTCTTAAATTATTACACTCTCAATACAATAATAGACTGTATAAAAATTGTCTTAAATTTTTGTACTGTCAATACAATAATAAAATGTATAAAAATTGTCTTGAATAATTGCAGAGTCAATACGAAACGTTTTTTGATACCTTGCCTTAATACAGTGTTTTATTAGAAAAATTCCGAAATAATAAAGTATCATTAGTTTATACTAAACATGCACAAAATTTTAACTAATCCACTCTCAAAGTGCTCCTTTGTAGATTAGAATCCAATGTTCCTTCACAGCTGAGCTTCGTTCAACCCCACTTGTTTGACTACACGTGCTACTGGTTTTTTTATAGAGCAGTCACTCTTTAATGAACCGTATGCTCGGAAACGGCCGCCGGTGCGCCCTGCAGGATATCCTGTTTAAAAAATAAAAGAGCTACCCTAACACCTTTGGTATGAAACAAATTTATTTATTTTGATAGGTGTTCCTTCGGAATAGAGTTCACTTTTCTTTGTAGATTGCGGAACGTTTACTGCAGGCTCCCAATATAATTATATCTGATCAACCGCTTCCAAAAGCAACATAAGCATGCGTTTTAGTGCAACCCCTAGTTCGGCTTCAACGATATATCTGATTGTTGGGTAGATTTCGCTTAGGAGGGGACAATTTGTGCAATATGAATGCCAGAATTACAGAGGGTTATTCAGACGTAATGACGAAAACAAGGTTGCTTACTTATAAATACTATAAGTAGGTACCTACTTAGTTGCGGAACTTTGGCTTTATCGAAGGGGAAAAGAATGTAGAACGTATAAACCTTGTATAAACAAAGGAACTATACAGTACGCCTATATAATACTAATATATCTATATGCTACGATATAGGCCATGCGTTTTTAAAATTGTAAATTTAGGTATCTGACTTCCGAGCCTACTAATAATACCTACATTACGTTCTTATCATTTTAATGGCAAAGTGAGAGGGGCTCATTACACACCCCTGACTGTTCTTAGGTTCTTTAATGATTATAACCATAAAGTTCATAATGTGATACTATTATGATAACATATGACTCCCTGGTAAAAATTAATATCTAATGATTTTTTTTTTTAATCTATAAGGCAAGCAATTTTATTTATTTATAAGGCAAGTAATGAATATTCAGCGGAAGTTCGCTGAGAAGTGACTTTTCATCTAAAAAGTATTTGGTATATTATTACCGTCATAAAAAAATTAAGGACTAATATCACTTTAAACATAACTGTTTATTCACTTTAATTGTTTAAACCAACCCAATTATAAATCAATCACTCACTTTTGAATCAATATGATTGGTAATAAATTATCCGTACCCCGATGATTAATCAGTCTGTGATTCATTCTAAAAGTCGACCACACAGATTGTTTAAATGACCTATTACACGAAAATCAATTAAATAATAAATTATTAACTAAATTAATCCATTTTACTCCTTGCAAAATTTATAAAAGGCAATAATATCTATAAACCATACCGTAGGTATCTTATCCATAAATTTCTTTCGGTTTCGTGTCTCGCCTGGTACGTCGTGTCATCTCTGTTTATCTCATGATGAAACGTATTTGTCCATTTCTTTCTATTTTTATAGAAGCGCGTTCCCCGTTCATTTTTCTTCGGCTCAATCAGTCAGTTTGCACCGGCAGTTGAAGCAGGAAGTGTACTGCGCATGTGCCGTCCGACAGATTGTCAAACGAGCGAACGTAAATAAACAAGTGAATATTTTGTGCCAAATAAAGTATTTTATTTCTACGTATTTTGTATACTTTTTATTGGGATTGTGACTGATATTTTCGGGTGATATAGTGCAACGAATTTGCGAGTAAGTAACCTTATAAATTATTCTTTTGCATGTCTTTTTGTCCGGCCGCGATTGATTCGATTTAATCCCGACTCCACCGGGAATACCTACTTGTATAGAATTCTTCAAATATATTTACTTACATGTTGTTTAAATCTCACTCTTATAATAATAGGTGATAATGCATTTTCTTTTGCATCAAGATGTCATGTAAGTTATAGTTTACCTTCAACGTATTTATTTAAAAAAAAACCAGTAAACTGCTTTTGCAGTTTTAAACTGCAAAAAAGATTCGGTTTTGTATCTATAACACTTTAAATCAGAACAATGTAGTGATTATGTTGTGGATTTAAATTGCTTACCGTTTAAATGCACGTGGATTAAATTGTACTGTAAGCTCTACACTAAGAAAGGTCATGGTGAGGCAAAGTGGATAGAATGTTTGTTTACATTGGAATTACTAATGAGAAACCTATTTATCATATTTTATTCATTATATAATATGTTTTATATTGGAATATTTAAGTTGCAAGTGATGTCAGGAACATTATTCCATACAGCTTGTTTCGATTATTTTTAATCGTCGAATGTCATTTAAAAATTCCTACGTTTTTCTCATAGTCCAATAATTTTTCCTTATAATTCTTCACACCCCTTCAAAATGAATAGGTCGCTATGTATAAATTTCTTTAATTTCTTATGAGAAGATAATCACGCGGAAATAGTAAACGGATTGGTAGTAAACTTATAGATACCTAGTTTTTGCGTATGTACTAAAGTAGTCGCGTATTCTCTATGTTTTTTTGAATTTTTTTATTACATATCCACAAGTGTATAAAAAAGAAAAGCAGTGAAGGAAACGCAGACAATATAAGTAATATAATAGGGCAGCTATATTTGACTCGTTATACATAATTACGCGTACATTCTTGTATGTATGTATATAGTTATACATATTGTACAAAAAGTATGTCCCTATGGTATTTTAATTTTTATGTAATGAAATACGACTATTATATTTAAATACACTTGCCAATTTTATAATATTGTAAACATAAATAATTAAGTATTAAATTGCCATAATGTTGGCATAGTTAAATGTATTGCATATAAAATCAATAGTTCCATACTGGGGTCGCAGAAATTATTTTACGAATGTAGATTCCAATTCTAGACAGGCTCTAAAATATATTTATTTATTTTACACTTTATATAAATAATGTATATAAAGGCAGACTTAATTCCAAACATTCTTTACCAGTCAACTTTTGGTTGATGCAGAGATTTCATTTTATTTTTACAATTTTAGGAAAGCTTACAGAATAATTATAAAAAACGAATATAGGTAGAGATAAAAAGAATATAGGTTGATGTAAAAAAAATTAGTCACATAAGGCAAAAAGAGTCCTGCTGTAAGTACCAATTTTCTAAAATTATCGCCTGTCTTCATGGACCAGGACAAAGAACCTTGAGTTCAGTTGGCTAGCAATGGAGAGAGTAGAAATGGTAAGATCAACAAGCCAACAGTCTGATAAAATTGAGACTGAAAGTAATAAAAACTGTTCCAAAATGTCAAAATGGAGTTGGCTAGAAATAGTTTTCACACTATTAATTACCACTGTTCCAGTAAGTAACTATTTAACTACAAAGAAATTGTGTATTTGGATGGATGGAATCATTTTATTAATTCAAAACTTAAATTTTTGGCATGAGATTCACCAATAAACCGTAACAATTCAGAAATCTGGATGATCTATCATTGATTAAAATCTTTAGCATATTGTTTAGCTTTTTAAGTAAATTTTTATCTCTTCTACCAATCAAGCAAGAAACCAAATGATCAAACCTTTGCATGATCAGTTTCTAGCATTTGAAATGAGATTTACCGGCAATAATCACTGAATTGTGTATAGTACATTTTTAAGTTTACTATCATGTCTAAACTATGAAAAGGGATGTTTTTTTAATTTCCGACTTTAAAATCTAGACAAGACTAAGTAAATTTCTATTTATTCTTTCTGGGCTCATTACTAAAATCATATAATATATGTTCATTCAACTCGTGCCAAAAATAGTTTCAGCTGATCAGCTTGCCGCCTATTAACATTGTGTGGGCAGGTATTAGGTATGGTTAATGGTTGCCAGTTGCCAGTTGCCAGTGTTTAGTTTTATGTTTATAGTTAATAGTCTGGAGGTAACAAAGGGTTTCCAGTTTTATTTTAGCTGGAAACAGATTTGGCAAATTCAACTCTATTGGTAATATTTAATGGTGTTTTTCGCTAATCAATATGGTTTGGCTACCATGGATCTAAATTGGTTATTTTTTGAACTATAAAATCTTGATAATTAATGTGGTTTTACAGAAAATTCAGATTTATTTCTGTATAATTTTAGTGACCATAAATTTGGCATAATAAAAAAAATAATTAAATATAAAAAACATTAAAATAAACTTAATGTAACTTATTCTTTTGGTCTATATTGTAATGTAGGTTAATACTCTATAGATTACCTCATGAAGCTATTTAATCTAAATTGAGGTAAATATACTCTAACCAACCTGTGACCTGATTTCTTGAAGAAAAGCTTTCTTATCCTGTCATTAATCTTGTGAAACTATTTCTTTAGCTTAAATGTACTTTTTCTTACAAAATGTAGCTATTTTCAGTCTATTTGATAGTTTCAATGGCCATTGACAATTATGAGATGTTTTATAATGATAAAATAATGCCAAGAAATCCTAAAATTGCATGACTGGTTTAGAAAGCCAATAATTAAAAACATATATATTTATATCAGAAAATAGTCTTTATGTGCTTTAATTAGTATGGTATTATAAAAAAAAAACAGTAATCGTTAAAATTTCTAACACTTACCTATAATCATTATGTATTGTTTTTTTAAGAATCATATTATTTATTTGAATTTAGATACAATCCCATAACCCGACTTCAAAGTCCAGACAAATTGTTTATCTTCGCCGGAACACATCCTCATTTCTCGTCGACGATCCAATAAGACAACGTAGTCCGTCACGGTTGAGCCGTCCGACCTTTCCAAAGGTGTATAATTAAAGGTTTGCCAGAACAAAACTGTTAAACCAGGTAAACACACTTCAGATACTCGTCGCGCCATCCAGATAAGCTAAACAGAGACTTCCTGTAACGTAGGTCGACCATGATGGTCGAGTTTGAGTCACAGAATAGGAATATTCATATACAGTCTTATAAACTTGTTTTAGCGTTAAGAGGTGGTTAAGAATTGCTTAAATAGCTGTCAAAAACAACGGTTTCCTAGTTTAAACCGTATTAAGAGGCAATATAGCGCGTTTGGACTTAGAGCTGATCGAGTAAATTTGTGTTCTAAGCATAGCTTTGCGAATTTTTTATATGTAAGACTGATTAATGTTCAGTGGTTTGAGTTTAAAGCATTTGTACAGGCCGGCATAATTTTGTTGACTGGCGAGGAATAAGCTTTCGTTAGTCAATACCATCGCCACTACATTTACCAAGCGGCAGAGAGGTGTCGTTCTCATATAAAAAAAAAAATGTTTTTAAAATAAATATTCTATAATTCACTTGAAATTTGCAATGTTTACTTTGAGTAGTCTCTTTGGATTAGTCATTAGAGTGAAATCACGCGCCTAGTTCGTATTGTGCTAGCGCATAGATTGCGGCCCAATAAGTTCTACGTTCAATTCACGGGTTGGGATACATTTGGGTTTTTCTAACACGGTATGGATCGCCTTGATATAAAATAGATGGCCGTTCAAAAGTAAACCAAATCGTTTTTGTAATACAGGTGAAAATATTTATTCCCAATTAAAATTGAAGTAGGATACTTGAAAAAGTCATTCGAGTTATTTATCTGTTAAAACATGGTTCTTAAGGTATCAAAGGCATGGATGATCTCGTCTTCTCTTATTCGTTTTTGCAACCTATTTACCAGTGCTCCAGCATTACATCGCCGTTTATTAAACCACTCGTCAGTACTTCACAAAACACGCTCCATGTTTTTCATGTCTGTTTTACTCCTATTTATTCTCTGAAGTAATAATTCCCCGGAAATACGAGTAATCTTCCAGAGCTCCGACGGTTCTGTTTCCTTACTTAATTAGATGTGAAGATAACAACCTTACACATAACTAAATTATAATCAAAGATTAAGTATTTCAAGGTAATTTGCTGCTTTATTGGTTTTCGTAATTCGTTCTTTACTTAAAATTGGGCATTTTGGATAAATTACTATCAACTGCACATACTAATACAGTTAGGCACTAACTTAATTACTATGTCCCAAAAAGTTACATTAAAAAGTAATCCAAACTTTTTACTACCTGACTCATAATTAAGATTATCCTATTTAAAATTTAAATGATGCCCGCCGTAGCATAGTGGCGTTGACTCCGCGAGTCCGCATGCCTCGGCCTCGACCCCCGCGAGACTATAACGCTGTATTTTTAGTACCTAAATACGTACGCATGACTCACACGGTTAAATAGATGGGAAATAGGCACTTACGTGTACTTTATTATCAAGGGAAAAACGTACCGGCCTCTGCTAATTCCGTGATCCGTAAATTAGGCCGCATTCCATTGAACTTTATTGAGTGTGACGAGTCTTTGAGTATATGAGACGATCTTTATAGAGATGAACGAATAGAGTATAAGGAATGATTACTGGCGGTATATTATACAGTTTAGTCCAGACTTCAGTCCAAAAAGGGTCTGTTTTTTGTGACCTGGCGAGCATTTACGTTCCTAAAGCGATACGGACGTTCCACTGCTCGTATTTCGACTAAATACAGATAAAAATCAACACTTCCACCCGCGTTATGGTTCGGAGGTGCGAAATGTCGTGGTATTTTTGACCTGAGTTACTTTTTATACTCGTTCAGTATGATAATAAAATATGAAGTCGCGTTTATGCCCAAAGTTGACGAAAACTGGAGATAAGTACTCGTTTCGTGTAATGTTGCGGCAAATGTTTTTTTTTTTGTAAAGTATTTGTGTCGTGTTTGGGTCAAGCATTTCTAGAATACTAGCTTTTGCTCGCGGCTGTGCCCGCCTGAAATTTGCCCGGGATAAAAGTCCCGCTAATTTTTTTCCGGGATAAGGTAGCCTATGTTATTCCAGACAATATTTTTCTTTGCCATACATCCAGATCAGTTCAGCCGTTCTGGGGTGGAGTACAATCCAAACTATCGCGTTTATAATAGTATAGTTCGATTTATAATGGTGTGACTTGGTTTGAGATTTCTTAATAATCATTCAATAATTGTTCATTTGTATATTTCTACCAACTTCATTATATTCCTGGGAAGTGAACAATACAAAATTCTGCCAGGAAAGAATAAGAAAGCCCGATATATTGTATATGTTTCTATATTTTATCGAGTAGTGCCCTCGTTACCACAAAGTGAAAATTCCGCTGTTTTCGCTCGCTTCGACGACTCGCGGGGTATTAATCGGTGTATATTGTAAATGCAGCAAGAAACTGCACCGCGCCGGCAAAATTTTCGCTACATTGTAAAAAGCGACGTCTTTTGTCGGTCTAATAGACAGCATTACACTTACCACCAAGCGTATTGTAGCCAGTTTCCTGTGCCATGATCATAAAAAAATTACATTCAACAATTCTAGAGGAATGTCCATTTACAAATTATAACCAAGTTTTATTACCAAACTAATTAGACCGTTTAGTCAAAACTACGAGACAATTGTGCATCCGGTTCCGAGGACCAAAAGTTAAGTTGACGAAATGAACGTTGTTCCATGATAATTGAACGCATAAGCTCATGCCTTTACCCCTGAAGAGGTAAGCAGAGAGGCAGGTAGTTCACAACTCCAAGGTTCAGCTTTGGCAACATTCTTGTTTTGTTATTGACTGATCGAGTCTATCGCTATATCGAGCACAAATCAAGCAACGAAAGGTATTCTTTTTTAAAATAGATATTTGTACAAAGTCGTATTCGCTCTGTTAATCTAAATAGAACCTGCTAAATCAAAGAATCAATCTAATAAGTTTCTCTCAGTAACCCGGAAAACCTGTACGATTTGTATCAACATGTTACAAGTAAATAGAGAATGATGTCATCGCGGCCGCCAAGTGCATTGTCGTTTTAGCAAATATCTCGTTCGCAGAATGTGATGCACGTGTAAAATATTTAATGAATTAAGTAGAGTTGTCTCTGATCGCGCGTTTCCGTTGCACAAAACCGTTGAACTAAAACAAAACAATATAATGACCTTTGATGCAACTGATGCGTTGCTTAGAATAGTTTTTGTTCTATTCTAATTGTTAATGCGTTTTATGTTAGTTGAATATAGTGACAAACTTTAGGTAAAATATATTAAAAAAAGAAATGCTTATTTAAATAAAGCAAACGGTACATAATCATAACGTAAACTTTTGCGTTAACGTAGACTTATAAATTGTTAATATTCAAACATTAAAATTAAATAAATTCAAAAACGGAATTCTTATTATAATTGGAAATTTAAATTTCCTTTCTTTTACATAATCCTTGAATAGTAAAAAATGTTCTAAAAAGTATTTACCTGCATCACTCGGCATTCTGGGCCATGTTGTTTTTAAAACAACACCGAGGCAAAGGAACTTTAACATACGTCCTTATTTATATCTTGTTATAATAAAATGGTTTCCATGCTCGCCCAAACCATGTAAATACGTAAGAGATCAAACAGCGCGTTTCCCATACTGTGTTTGGTAACGTTCCGTGGGAGTGCTTGAGGTGCTAATGATAACAAGGATGATGTTACGGTGTTCGAGTTTTGTGAATGAACCAGTATTGCTATACCAAAAAAAATATGAATGAACCAGCATATTTATATTAAAGAATTTAATATAGGTTACGACGGTTACATAAATTTAACGAAAATTTGTCAGTTTTATCCTAGATTTAGTATCGTTCTTAATGCCAGATGGGGTGTTAATTACAGTGTTATTTTAATTTGCGACAAAAGCGCAAAATTATAGCAATAAGTTCTAGCTAGTGGTAGTTATCATAGTGTAGAAATTAAAAAGATAAATAAGCGTTTTTAATGATAATAAATAAATCAAAAGAAATTTTATATGCGATCAGTTTGGTAAGTTAATTAGTCGAAGCAAAAAAATATATTTTTTAGTTTAAGTGCTAAAATATTAATTGTTTGAAATTTATTTGTTCTCATGTCTTAATAGTTTCTGAGTTTCGAATCTGTGTAATCGTCGGATATAAAATGAAAATAAATTATGAGGCATATCGATTAATATAAAATTTTAAATAGTACTTACTGCTGGTCTTAGTAATGTGTAAAAACAGTTATAGAACAGAATCTAAGTTTCTTTTTTTATGAATAAAAACTGGGTTCTACCTTAAGTTGTTGCACATATTACGTTTTCACTTTTTATAGAGATGACTTTTACGTACATCGCATGCGTGGAAAGCAACGGAAATGCTCCAACGTTTATGCTTTCTGCAGTCTCGTTCAACGTTTATTAACCCACTTGAAGCCGTCTTATAGTTAGAGTGTTAGAATTACTGTCATGTAGAGAAATAAGTATTGGTTCTTATTTGATAACGTATGAATTCGGGACGTATATTTAGCTGTTTGAAATTCCTAAATATATGTGTTACATATTGTCAAAGACATTTGAATTTCGAAGTATTTTCTATTTTGCTGAAATATACCTCTTTTGAAGCCTGTGCGCCTAGTACTTTATCATCTGAAGTACTAGGTATCCAGCACTTGCGAGCTACTCTGATATTCCATGACCACGTTAACTGGTGAAACAACAACTGCAATCAAACTTTTTACAACATACAATAATCGTAAAAACCCTTTGCAGTAACCTTTGTTACTTCCACACATTAACTGCCACGTTACAATGTTGCGTGGCCCGTGAGGTGGAATTGCAATGGCGACCTCTATTTTCGTCCTAAATTGAGAGCTCAGCAAAAAATCTCACCACTAATGCTCGGGATGAAGGTTCTGATGCCTTCTGTAACAACGTTCATTAGACACTGATGTACGATATAGTCCAGTAAGTATATATCTTTGTTAAGGATTTGATTAGAATATACTATTTAACTAGCTTTTGCTCGCAGCTTCGCCTACGTGAAGGAGTTTTTGAAATAAAAGTCCCGCTATATTTATAACCTTTCCAGGGTCTTAAACTATCTCCATTCCATATTTCTTAAAAATCCTTTCAGAAGAATTTGAGAAATTCTATAACATACCGACAGACAGAAAAGGGGACTTAGTTTTATAATATGTATAGACTGTGTAATTTCATATTTACTCTTATTGTTATTGCAAATTATGATATTTTTCTTAGAAGTAGCACTCTTCAGCGTAGTGTACCTATGTCTTTTCCTAAGTTCGTTTTGTTTGCATATAATAGATGTCTATCTAGACAGAAGTATTGACTAAACTTAAGCTCGCCTTATTTATTTTCGTTCTGTTTTCAATAATTATGGGTCTAATATAATCATACCATCAATGCTTGTAGAGAAAATACCTCATTTTCGCCATACCAGATTCCGGCAACACCTTTCACGCAAACCCTCTTACATTTCACCGACAAAGATATTTACTCCCATGCTAATGAAACTTGCCAAAGCTGATTTGAATTCTTTAGTGTATTAAGCTTGAGTTAATTCTACGTAGAAATTCAGTGGCTCCTAAATAACGCGAGTTTTGTATAACGCCTTTGCTAATGGTTTCAAATACATGACTTACATTGTGAGAACATAAATTAAGGAGTAATGAACATTACTGTTGATGAGAGCGGACTCAAAGAAGCACGTAGGGGACGCGTTCCCACGTCAATAGGTTTTTTTGATGACTATATTACGAAGGCATTGCTGTTGTGCCAACTTTTTATACAGAAATTAACATTGCAAAAAACGTAATAAAGAAATTTGTGACTGAATCGAATGATATTAATTGGTAAGTCATGTCAATTTCGAAACCCCAATATTCCGTTCGGCATGATAAAAGTTTATTTTTTATACTGTGATTGCTAAAAAAATTGCGTTGTAGGTTGATTGTCGCCGGTTTTGATCTTCTGAATATTTTTTTTATATGCAATGAATGGTGGGATTAAATAACGTACTGATAATAATTTGGTTAACAGTTGCTAAGATTACTTCATGCTATTTCATTTCAGTGGTAGAATTTGTACTGAGCCAATTATTTTTTATTGACAGAACTACCTTATAAGACAGAGCTATTTAAAAGGAAAAATACTTTGTAGATAGACACATGTTGTGTGTGTGTTGTGTTTGTGTGTTTTTACCCCCTACAATTTCCTTATTTATTGTCAAACCAAACTTATAAAGTACATTTCAAAAAGATTAAAAATGCCCCCTATCCCGATCCCTGGATACGTCTACGTCATTAAATGAGTCACATGTTTATTTCATAACATCTGACGTCTGGAGACGTGTCGTGACCGGTTTGTTCGTGTCGCGAACTTGACTGATGCTCCCCATTTGTTAGTCGGATGTGCTCTAATAAAACTGTATGGATTGTAGTAATTTGTTTAATTACACGTTGACATATGATTGCGCCAGAGGAAGTAATGTGTATGAAATTGTGTTCATCGTTCTATTTGGTTGATTGTCGTGTGATGTTCGTTGCGAATGGTTTGAATTTTTTCGCGTTGACTCGGATATGGTTTTAGGTTATTTCTATTACAAATTGTTGTTATCCCTTATTTGTACCTAAATTTATAATTTGATCATTGTATTTATTTGTCTTTTCAATTAAATTTGGTTAAACAAATTATTCCCTATCATTCAATTTTAGTATCAACATTATCGACATTTCCGAATATGCTTTTAAAATTTTGATGACATTTATCGGGTTTACCGAAAACAAAACAAACGTTCGTCTCGTTAATAAACTTTGAACCAATTACCTCACGTAGTCTTAATCTTTCTACAAAGGAAGTGGATGATTAACAGGTTTCTTTATCTTTATGAGTGGTCAGCCCTGATACATGCCGCGTCATTGTAAGTGGCACTAATTTGATGCTGTTTACAAAGTTTGTGTCTGGTGTTTGTCGTTCAATTGGGTGAGATTTGGCCTGGGTTTAAGAGTTAATTTAAGTTGCTGGCAGGACAAAGTTCAAGATTGTACCTTTTGAACTAAATTCATGATACATGATTCACTGTATGCGAATTGTAAAATACTTTCTCGCGAGTTACCATTGTTGTTTTCAGAATGGTATCCATTTATATTGAACCTAAAGTAATTTTGCTAATTTAAACATAATTATAGTATAATAAATACGTAGGAGTCTAGCATTGAATTGAAATATACGGCCTAATGTCGACGAACATCTTGTGCATGATGCAGATTATTGTACAAAATCTTTTGGACTTTATAGTTACTTTTTCAAATCACAAAAATATAGGATTGCTGCTATATCCGTAAGTAATAATTTTATATTAAAAGGTTTAATGCAATACATTTTCAGTATTCATTTATAGCAAGACGCCTGTCAATAAAGATAAAAATATCATAAATGAAGATAATTTTATTATCATGTTTAAATCCCATTGACAGGGATTTGGAACATTAAAGTAAATGTAATATACATATATAAAAAGGTAATATAATGGTGGTTACTGATAACATTAAGGATATTGCTCTTCAGAGGTCTTGGACCTTAGGATAGGAATGCAGAGGACCCTAAAATAATAAAATTACACATAATTTTGGTTTAGAAACGCGATGAGATATTGTTAATGGGATTTTGAACCTATGTTTTCGTTTTGCATTTAAGTGAAGATTAAACATAGTCTTTGGGTCTCAATGTAACCTTTATTATGAGGTTTATTTTATATATTTTTTTTCAAGATTATTGCAAAAACGGACTCTACAGACATAAAATTTAAAGAGCTTATAGTGTCTTGAAATTAAATTTGAAAATAGTTTAATTTTAATGTCTAACATTCGCGTAAACATAAGAAATCATTGTGAATTCTTGACTTGAATGCAAAGAATAACGGCTGTTGGTTGTGTGCATAATATTACCAATCTATATATATAAAATATATTTTTAACATAATCATACTATTATTTTATTCCATGACACACCGTTAACGCCTAGAACATCCGCAATAATGAAAACAACATTAATAAATTAATCGAACTTGTCAGTTTTTGCACGATAAATATACCGTTCGTACAGCCCACTTCCTACGATAATTTCAAGATCAACCGCTTTTATGAACGCGAATAAGAGAGAAAAAAAATGTGGAGAACACCCCGTACTTAATGACCCCTTGCTTCGACGGATTTCCTCTACATATGTTTTGAGGAAACAGAAAGGCCGCTTTTTATACTTAGCTACCGTTTTTTACTTAGCCTTGCGTGCGGATGATCATCGAAATGGTAATGCAAAGACTCGAGAGGCACGCAATTTCCATAATTATATACTTAAAAATTATGCAAATTCGTGTTAGTTGCCTTTTACTCAGCGTGTGCAGAGTTGGATTTTGCAATTTGAAGCGGTAAATTGGTTTGGGCACGTGGAAATAAGTAGTGCGGTGAAATGTGGATCTAAGGAGTCAAGTTTTGTTTTTCTTTACTGAACAATCGTTAAAAAATTCGAACGAATAGAATATTGCCCAAAGTCGTCGGTAGTGGCAATTGGTAAACTAGTTTTGAAGAAATGGCTGATTGAAGATTCCAAATTTATTTAATAAAATATACAGTTAAGCTAACAGCACTAAATAAAAAAACATTCACATGCATCGAGTTAAAATTAGAAAGATGTTCAGAAAACAGAAATAATTATATAGTGACCTTGATCTTGTATAATCTGTTATTTTTACTCAGCTGTCTTCAATTATGTGATGAATTTGGGCATTGTAGACAAAGTTTTGTGAATGACACCCATGAAGATAAGTTTAGGAAAACATTTAGAAATTTTTGAAACTTTGCAGACATTCTTTGATATTGAACCATAAAAAAGCGTTGTGATCCAGCTGAAAATAACTGAAGTAAAACCACAAATAAAACTTACTTTTTTTTGAGGGTAGAATGGTTTATTGCAAAGTCGAATAAATTGCGAATGAAATACAATTAAATTTACACCAGTAAATAAAATTTACCGATTTGGTGGTAGGTCTCTCATATGTGAGAGTCCGTCTGGGTAGGTATCACCGCAATGTCAATTTCTACCGCGGTGTGTAATCTCTGTTGTGTTCCGGTTTGAAGGACATTGTAGCCAGTATAATTACTGGAGATAATAAGACTAAACATTCCATGACTCAGGATGGCGAGCGCAGTGGAATACCAAACAATACTTTGTAATTCAAGATGTTGAATGGTGTTTCTACTGTTTATGAGCTTTATATCGCTAACCATCTGGCGAACGGCAAGCTCGACTCGTCATTAAAAGCAATAAAAGAATATGTTAAATCAGACGTAACATTACTGTATCACATACTAGTCAACTATCAATCTTCAAACTAGATATTAATGCTATCAAACCCGCTGTAATAAACATAATCCCACACAATTAAGTAAAATCAATTCCGATCCTCGCATCAAACATCCCAATTTGAGCAGCGTGTTTTTTATCCAAATAATTACCTACCGCTGATGCTTCGCTTCTGGCGGGTTAACCGTCCGGTCAAATAACTTATGATGATGAATGATTACTGAGATTTCGTTTAATGACGCACTCCGACGGCTTCCAACTGACAAGATAAAAAGATCGCTACGAGTGTCTGAGGTTTTGGAGATGTGTTTAAAAATCAAAACAGTAATAATTTGGGTTCAGGATACATCATGCGATGTTTGGATAAACTAAACTGGAAAAAATATTTATTTATTATATATTACGATGATCTTGAAGTTTGTAGGTCCCTTAGTTTTATTTCGATAGGAGTTGCAAAGAACAATCTATGTTCATTTTGAACAGGTTTATCAATTCCTAGTATTTTTATTTACTTGTATTGTAATGTCGTCTTTGCAATAATTTATATGCAAAGAGCGAATCTATAAAATTCTTTAAAAGAAATACTGATCGGTTGTTTAGAAAATTCAGACACAATAAAGTTGAAGGTACGGAACCCTAAGCCTGTTCGAAAGTAGATATTACGCGGGTTTTTTCCTACTTACACTGGTACAGGCGTAATGTAATGTGTAATTTTCTATTGATGTAATGATGGATCGTTCTATTACCTGAGTTAGAGCGTTGGCTATGATTTTGGTAGTATTCGTATGAATTATGGATGTGAAGTTGTTTTCTGAAATGTTTCATGTTTACTCTGACGAGGGACTCTATTTGTGACAAGTTTGAGATTAGTCTTGTATTTGGCAAATACATATTTATGCCGTTATGTTGGCAATATATAAACTGTTTCATTAATAAGGTCTAGAATATGTAGATTATTAAAATACTAAACGTTAGCTAACAAAAATCTTTTACACATATTTCATACTAACATATGCAACTGATTATTTAAAGATAATCTTGATGAAACTTTTGCAAAGAATAAAAATAAGCTTGAAATATCTAACGCATAACAAACTTTACAACTAAAACGACTGACAGCTGTACTCATCAGCAAACTGAAGTGAACAAAGTTAAAACTACTTTGAGAAGTTGGGCACTTAGCGTGTGCGGTGCGTTTAAGTTGTTAATGAAATCAAATAATTTAATATGAAACTTATAGTTTTACGCTTATTGTAGATTATTTACTAATGACGGCATTAGGACACTGAGAATAAACATGGAAATCCCATGGATCGCTACACTTGACCACTCCGCTGCAGAATGTATAGATCTTTAGGAACGTGAACAGAGGACCAGTACGAAAGAACCATTGAAATAGAGAAAAGCAACAAAGGCACACCAGTTTTAGCTGAATGCAAACCCACTACGGCAAGACATGCTATTTCAAATTCAAATGTGTCGAGATCCCCATCATGCGGTCCGCGTCTGCAGGCTCCAGATCTCGCGAGATACGTTTTGCATCTCGACCTGCCATGTAATCCGAATCTCTTATGCATATCTGATTGTAGCTTCGCATCCTTGAGTGTTTTGGGAAAATAAAACGGAATTGATTATTTCGTGGATCTGCAAACATCGGTGGAGTGTTGAAGTAATGATTTTCTTTACTTTTGTGTTATGGCTTTAAATTTCATGATAAGTTCAGGTAATGATGAAAATTAAACAATTTACAGTTAGAATTAAGTATGCCATAGAAATAATAGGACGATTTAAATTCCGAAATGCAAATCTTCTCTCACGAAGCCGAGGACTGTGATGAGTCTTTTATTTGTGTGATGGTTACTGCCCAAACTGTTTGGAACAATTGTACACCCAGATTTTGTGGTTATAGTTGTTTCAAATATGCAATCATTTATCGTATCAGTGCTAAAGTCGCTGTCGTTTACAAAGATCAAAAGAATAGTTTGTATGTTATTAAATTACTTCTAAAAATCTGTTTTAGTTATCTGTGGCATGTTGGTTGTCACGTTTCAAACAATAAAGATCAACAACTTTGATCATCTATCACGACCTTTATTTATACGACCAATCAAACCAGTTATAAAGTTTGTGCGTTTTGGCCGTCCTCGCAATGTATTTAATCAAAATTCGCTACGTCGTACACAAAGTCAGACAATAACGTCCAGGCAGGGATTTCAAGAGTCCCAAAATAAATTAAAACCAATTTAATATACGCTCGTTGTTGTCAAATGAATTTAAAACATGAACCCAAGCGGTTAAACCCTGTTTTCGGTTGACCGCCTACTTTGACCGTTGCAACATATTGTAAGGAAAACGATCCATTCATTGTTTCTCTTGGTACGCCTTTTAGTGTGTCATGCATGGCAATATGGCACTTGGAACGTGAACAGTAAAGCTCTGTTTGCAATAATGTTTTGTGCAGCGTTTAAGGTGTTGTAAAATTGTAGTTCGTACGGGAACGGACGTTAAAAAAAGGGTCACGACGGGAACGCACCTGTCAGTAGTGTTGCCAGTTTTTGATCGGAGCGAATGAATGGCGGCCGGGTACAATGGCTTGTTTAAATTTTGAATTTGGAAAACGCTTTTTTGAAAGAGCGATTCTTGTTATCGTCCATTCAATTCTTTTCGCTTTTGCTGATTTTGACACATCAATTTTGCGATCTCAGCTGTATTATTTTAGTTAATATTGAGTCTAAAATAATTGAGAATTAAAAGTAGTTTGAAACGGAACGTGTTTTAAGCTATCAATAGCGTCTAGTGGCATCACATCTGTTATGACAACTTGTTTAAGGTTGTAATAGTGACGATAAACATTCTTTGCGGAACTTAATTGCATTTTTTGAATAAAAATTTAAGTCGGCTTCTTACAAGCAGATTCCAGAATGGAACAAAAGTTGACACGGTTGTAAATTTTAATCTCGGAACATTGGTGGCATTCTTATGACTACTTTATGTTGATTGATTGTAATTTTTTTTAGTTTATAGTTATATTAAAGTATTTACTTATTTAAAAAAAAAAATAAAGTCAAAACAAATATGGCCAATGACAGACACGTGTGACGTCACTAGGCATGTAGATCCGTTTTCGCACGAAATTTTAAACTGTCAATTTGAAACAGAAATGTTTGGCTATAAATAATAGTACATTATGAGTATTTAATTATTTTAGTATACTCATGATTAACATGATATTGTACATGACATTAATTCAAATGAAAGCAAAAATAAAACTATGTATTATAAGCGAAATAAATAATAATAATAAATAATATCAGCCCTGTATTATATACTTGCCCACTGCTGAGCACGGACCTCCTCTACTACTGAGAGGGATTAGGCCTTAGTCCACCACGCTGGCCTAGTGCGGATTGGTAGACTTCACACACCTTCGAAATTCCTATAGAGAACTTCTCAGATGTGCAGGTTTCCTCACGATGTTTTCCTTCACCGTTAAAGCGAACGATAAATTCACAAAGCATACACACATGATTTTTTAGAAAAGTCAGAGGTGTGTGCCCTTGGGATTTGAACCTGCGGACATTCGTCTCGACAGTCCGTTCCACACCCAACTAGGCTATCGCCGCTTAAGCGAAATAAAACTTCTAGTAATTTTTCTTTAATATTTTGTTAATTTTATTAACTGTTAACAGTACTCACCACTCAGTACCGAAAGAAACTAGATACCTTAAACTTGCAATTTTTCTGAACTTCCGAAAAACATGAGATTCTGAAATCGAATCTTATTTTCGAGAGATCATTTTCGTCCCACCTGGCCTTTTGCCCTTGCTCCTTTCAAAATGTATTAAATTTGACATGTTTAACTGCGCCAAGATTTTTTATACTTTCCCGAAGCGTGTCACACGATACCTTCGTATTTAATACAGAGATAATGTTTGCGTCGATTTATGTTCCAACATAAATCATTCACATTCAATCTATTAAAATATAGAAATGTTCACATACAATCTCTCATAGCAAATAAAACGGTGTTTCATATCAAATCGCGATAGAATGAATTGCTTTACGGCTATTAAGCTAATAGACCCCCCGTAATAGCCGTGTCATTCGTACTAAACATAAAGTTACATCACTATCTGATAGAAGAACGCTTCGCTCGCCCACTACACAACCCAAATACATTAGCTTTTATTGAATAATAATAAGAACTATTTTGTCTTAATTATAATTCAAGATAGCAAGAACAATGCGTTTGTTAAACAATATCTTAATTATGCGTTTGAATTTAATTTACGTATCTAAAGCATCAATGGCTTGAGTGACGTATAAATAAAGAATGCCCAAAAGTTATTGTTTTGTTTTTGTTACGACAAAAGGATTGTGTAAATATCTTGCTTTGTTTGTCTTTGTTCAATAATATAATAGTAAACATTGCTTAATATTTTTAGTTGGTTTTTATTATTTAGTAATGCCTTACAAAATTAAATGATAGTAGATTTTAATACTAGGAATAATAATTTAAAAATTTAAATTTATGTTTATAAATTACTGGTAAGTTCAAAATAATTAAAAAAATATATATTTTCTTATAAGTGCTCAGCGGATAAATATTAAAGAGCATAAAGCCATTGGTTGAAGTAGTAACTAATTAGTGCGATTTGCGACTGTCCGCCTTTACCCCTACTTCTATCCCCTACCCAAGTATCACTGTGCAGGCACTAGTGCCAACGGGTCCATATAACCCGATTCCTTAGATTTGCAGACTTCATTTATAATACACTGGCAGGCACGGTTGTTTACTAATTGGAAAGACATTATAGCCTTTAGTGCTAATGGGCATTATGAGATTCAAAATCAACTGTCTCATATTACGTAAGGCAGTGCCCCGCTGGCCTAGTGCGGATTGGTAGACTTCACACACCCTAAAAATTCCTGTAAAGAACTCAGGCATGCAGGTTTCCTCACGATGTTTTCCTTCACCGTTAAAGCGAGCGATAATTCACAAAGAAAATACACATAATTTTAGAAAAGTCAGAGGTGTGCCCTTGGGATTTGAACCTGCGGACATTCGTCTCGGCTGTCCGCTCCACAACCAACTAGGCTATCGCCGCTTTTTACTTTTATAACTATGGGCATTTTAAATTATAAATAATGTAATGTCAAAGTTAAGTCTATGGGCCTTCGCGGCGTCACCAGTTGCGCGGCTTGTTCAGTTCATTATTCCGTTATAAAAATATAAATAAGTTTAGAAGCAAATAATGGAGTCTTTAGTAAAGAAGATAAATGGATGAAAGTTTCCATTACTCAATATATAAGAGAATTTAACTGTCAAGTAACAAGTTAGTTAATGAAGACTTCAAACTTTTAATAGTTACTCGGAATTCTAATATAATGCCTAATATAAATTTAGAACATCTGATATTCCAGCACAGAAAGGAGATTTAAAATGTTTATGAAATAATTATTAATTATTATTCATATATTTTTCTTTCAATCTGTAACACTCGATCTGCTGTTTCAATGTTTATTTTCGTTCAAACATAAAGATTACGGAGTTTAACATCGGTAATGATTCAGTATTGTATTGTGTTTTTTATTTAGGCAATATTATTATTTTTTATATTCCTAGTATGTTTATAATATTGTCCAACTTCTGAGTGAATGCTCCTCGTCACATAAATGTATAAAGTAGACTTTAATCTATGCTCCCAAAGAGTAATAAAATTATCTACATACCTATCTATATTAGTTGTTTAATAAAATTTCAAATAAAATTGAAGCTCGTGATACATACCCATAATGTTTTAAATCATTATTTTCCGTGATATTACGTTTTAGCTTACAATGCTTTTACACGTCCTCTTTGTAAATGTGGCGGGATGTCAGAAAAAGCGCTGTTAGCGGAAAATTGAGTAGACCACAGCGTCCGGACGGTAGCTTTTAAGCTAAGATAAATTGAATACTACAAAGTTTGCACCGTTCCTAATGTGCTGCTGTCATTTATTTGTGTTATACTTACATATTCTAAAACAAAACGCACGACTGCTTCTGTTTATGAATGCGATCAACTCAAAAATTTAGATATGGTTTGAGATCCTAGGAAGAAGGCTACTTCTATCCTAGGAAAATATGTAGGTAATTGAAATTTAATCACAGAAATACACTTTCACGGGCGAAGCCGCGAACAAAAAGTAATTTTGTTTTATGACTTAACTATTCCTTAATGATTCGATATAATTGGAATTGCTGGATATAAACGTACTAATATAAATGATCCCAAGCCGAGGCAGAACATAGCTCTCACTATCGTTATGCCACGCAATTAGAGGCAATTCAGACGTGCATCGCCAGTTATATTTGGTGGCCCTTCTACGATGGAACACGTTAAATGCCAATGTTCTTCATTGACATTTGATGACGCATTTCATTGGAAAAGGAGTTTTCGTCTACGTACTTAGAGTTCTTATTCCCGTTAACGATCTCATAAAAAATTTGTCCGTTCTGTTTATTTTGGCGAAACATGAAAATGCTGTCTTCTGTTTTCTATTCTTACCAATTTGAACTTTCACGATTACAGTACATTTATTTAATAGCCAAGAATTACGCGCGAGTTTCTCATACGAGATGATTGTGAACTGTTCGCAAGATTTCTATGAATGTGATATCATTTTCCACTTCTCACGTGTTGATTAATCGTTTCTTCCGCTTTATTGGAGATGTCACACGGTTTCAACATGAAATCAAGTTTTCACCGCACAAGTGACGTCATTTTACTCTTAATGTGTTATTATTTAAAGTTATGCAAATTTAATTACGATTTGAATGGACTGTGGTGTTAATGTAGAAAACTGTTGTATTGGCGTGTTCCGGCGTTGTAGCTTGTGTGTACTTTTTGTTGGTGTTTGTATTAGTTATGTTTTGAGTTCTTGATATTTTATTCAACCACATTAAAATACTGCAACTTTTACTGAAGCAGATCTAAGACATTTATTGCTATCGAGTTACCTTCAGTCCCTTTTCTTTTTGTACATCGATGTGACTATTCTCATATGTTAGAAAGCATTGTGCCCGCATAATGTAACTGACCATCGAAAGAATTATGCCATCCTATATTGGCTGGCAGATTCGGCACGCGGCGTGCCGAAACGAAACATTTCTTATGACTGGTTTTTCATCTTGCATACTGTACATACATCATTCTCCAGGGAGAAAAAAAATATGTGGAAGGCCGCCGCTAGTGAAAGCGGCTAAACTGATATATTAAACCAGGATCATTGCTTTCTTAGCAGTATTATAAAAATGGTAACTCAAAAAAGACTACGTAAGCCTCATTTTTTTTTGCTAGTTACAACAAAAGTCAGAGGCGTGATATTTTTAGCATAGTGTTTAATGGGAATAGTATTGTTATAAATATTGACAATATAATATATAACCAAAGTAATTAAATCAACATACAAAACTATTTCTCTAAAAATAGCTACTGCCATTTTTGCTTTAAATTATTATATTTTAAATCCTGTTTCCAAATTGTTTTTATTCAAAACTAATTTGCAAATCTTAAAACTAAAATTAAATTATGACCCACCGGTGTGGGACGGATGACCGGAGATATTTGCATTAGATAAAAAAGAAGATTTAAAAACTTGCAATATCAAGACTGGCTGACTCAAGAACCAGTCAACGCATCATAATAAAACGGAACTGTTATCTGATAATAAAAATACCAGCTATTACAACATCTACTTAAGTCTGTATGTAGATCGAAGTTTATGATTTGCTTCCTACAGTAAAATGTTACAACGTAGAGTTGTTAACTGTGGCAAAAGATTTACATGTTATGATGCTAGATTTATCAATCGAAATTTACAGATATGGATTCGCTTTAAAGTCTCTTGACGGCGTGTAATAATTCGTTGTCTGCAGTTGAGTTATGGACATAAGAGAACACCGTTTCGTTTATGTCTGAGCTTTAATGCTTTCTTGGCACCTAATGGTATGCCTGCACAAGTATTCTTGCTTTTTGGTTCATGTCTGGTGCATATATTTTCCTAACTAGACAAGTAGATCAAATGTTTCGTGCAGACAATTCTTTATTTCTATTAAAACTGTAACCTTAATGTCCAATATGTATACGGAATACCAACATACATAATCCTTTTTTTTCTATTTATTTAAGGGGGTTTTTTCACAATTGAAATGTCACCCCCATTATAGCTTACAAAATTAAATGTAAAAAACAGAATTAAAAAAAATAACAGATACAATTATAGGTAACAACTAATGTTAGCGCAGCTTTAGACATTTGTTATATAATTGATATAACTTTTTCGCCTCATCCGAATTTGGAGAGGCCGAAATACAATTGTAAAAGCCTAATTTAAAAGTGATGTCCCCAAACGCTTCCCGCCTCTGGCTCTCAATGCGTTTACACTCGCAAAGTATGTGGTGTGCATCCTCTATGACACCGCATACAACACAATTTGGTGAAATAGATTTGCGCATCATAAATCCAAAATTATTCAACGGAACATGGCCAGATCGGAGTCTCAGAGCCGTAACAACATCTTGTCTGTTTGTTCCACTCTCATTAAACCAAAGTGAACGTGGAAGAGAGGGTTGAATTAGACATAATCCTTAGTTTTGTTAATGCTATAAATGGATTTATTTTGATTGACGTTTTCGTTTGCATGATTAAAATCAAAAACACCACTTATATCCACAACAGTTGGATACAACGTTTGCAAAAAAAGTCAATACTTAAACACTGTAAGCCGCATAAAAACTTGTTCCGCCCGCAGATGTATTGCCAATTATTCCACTGAATGTTTTATCTAACGCGTCTGTTAATGCAAATATAAATTCAAAAGACTCGTTCAAACCTCTCCATGTAAATAAAAGCGAGCTTAAAAACATTGACTGAAAACACTCGAGAGAGCTAAATGGGAAGTAGTTTGGACGGGAATTTTAGATTAACCAAATAAGTACAATCACGATTAAGCCTGTACCGTTTGAATGGATTTTAGGCGAACTGAATATCGTTTCTGTATAAATTATCCTTTCGGTTTTAGCACTTGAAATCATCAATCATTGTAAAATTAATCATCCTGTTCCTTTGGTGAGGCTTCGTTTGCTAATGTGATTAAAGGTTAAACTGTAAATGTTTAAGCTCGACACCACACATCTATTCTCATATACAAAGAAACGAAATCGAATTGTTACTTATTCCAAATGTCTTTTTTAACTCAACGGGGCAGTTGTTTTCAGTTCGATGCACACTTGTCTCTGTTCAATCGTATGAATTGAAAAGGGATCAAAGAATCTGGAAATCGTTGAATCTCACCTGTCCATTAACCCTCGGAATAATTTCTGTAATGCGATAAACGATTTACGATAGCGTAGCAAGCCGAATCGGAAACAAGGCCGTGATGCTTCTGGCGTGTTCTGAATAGTGTTAATTATGGAATCATTGCGGCCGTTTGGCCACGGAGCGTCTGCGGTCATCAACGGTGCCGTGAAGACGAGGGGATTAGGCAGCATGCGCCCGCGCAGCTGCACGCACGGCTGCAATCGATCAGTTTTTATCGAGAGCAAAATTTGTCACTGGTTGAAAAAACTGCGTGGGTTGGTAATTGAAGGTTTGTGTTAATATCCGTCTTGGTTGTCGGTAAAATTAATGAATATGGATTGATAGTTTTAATACGAATTAATTTATGGGTAAATGTTATTGTAGTAAAAACTGCTGGGCTATGTGGGTTTATTGACATATTAGATAACATCTCAATAGATCTAACGTACTAAGCAGTTTTTATATATTTGTTTTACGCCATGGACTTACAAATGTATTGGAATAAAAAATAAACTGAACCATGACAGCGAGTAGTTTGAAAAATGAAATGAAAAGCGTGTAGTATGAACATGCTCTTTGAAATCAAAGTCTGAAACAACATCCTCTCTATGTAAATTGGCGTCTAGTCATGTTATAACGACTACGTTCATTTTTACGTATTTTTAGCTGTAATTTCATATAGGAATATTAAATATTGAAGCTTAGGAGATAGTTATTTTAAGATTCTCACTAATCGGAAGTTAGTAATAAATCTGAGAAACTATTTTACTTGTATCAAATTGTATTTATAGCCGAAATATGAAATCTTCAGCGTGCAGTCAATGGTGGTATTATTTCTTGAGGGAAGCAGTTATAAAATAAACGAAGACAATATAGAAAGTTGTATTTCCGTTTTTAACATTCCACATATTGGGTTTATACTTCCTTTATATGCGTTAACACTATGCTTTTAGCATCTTTTATACACTAACCACCAGAACAAACTATACTTTTAGATGGTAAATGGAGTCTTAGGTTTTCGTTACTCGTTTGCACCGGATTCGCTGTTATTTGGCATTTTCGAGTATGGAATTTCTTTCATTTGACGAGGACTTAGATGTATTATATTGACTATAATGTAATTTAATTTGAACTTTTACGTGAAAATTTAAGAATGATTAGGAGTTAAAGAGAAATGTCGCTACGTTTAGAGTAAAATATAATATTATGTATAACGATCTGAAAATTAGAAAACTTGTAATTTAGATAAAAGCAACCATGCTAACCCGATCGGACAATAATAAATATCTTCCCAAAAACGTAGTGAAGATCTCACCCAAGATCCGAGTTCCTGTTATCGGTAGAAAGCAAGATAAAGTATTGTATTGACGTTTTTGTCTGTGCCGGTTCGCTCATGCTCGGTGGCCGGTGGAATGTTCACGGTCCGTGGCTTCTTTCGAAACACTCTGGCCGTGCTTGTGCGAATGTTTTTTGTGTGGATATGCCTTAATGGATTTCAATCCGCAGCGAATCGCCGTTCCGATCCGGGGTTCTGCGATATGTTTTTGCCATGTTGCTTTCGTATTGTCATAGTTCATTTGAGTTCAAATGTTCTGTTTTTTAATGATGAGAGTGCGGCGTGTGACGCGTGAAAGTGAGAAATGCTTCTGATTCAAAGTTGAGTCATGGACATCGATGTAAGTTTTTCGAAGATCGTCATTCAAAGTGAGTTTTTATCTGAAGCATGTTCGAAATGGAATAACATCGCCTTTTTAAATTAAGCCAGTTAAATGCTTCTTTTTATGAGCTATGCAATAGATTCAAATTAGATTTTGGTTTGTTTTTATTTTGGCTGGCGTCTCAATGTGAATACGGTTGGCAGAAACTGCGCTACAAAACAAAATAACTTAATCGAGATCACGTGACGTTTTAACCTAAATATAAATTAGGCGAAACTTTATAGAGCCCGTCAATACAATAGCTGTGACTAATCACGTTTCGTGGATCAGGAGAATTCGCAATCCCAAGAAGCGGTGGCTGGTATGCCAGGTCGTGATGGCACAGGTGCAGGGACGTTGCTCTCGCCGCTCGTGCTCGCTTCGGCCGCGATCGGTTGCCTCCGTGACTTTTAAATTAGGAACGAACTTTGATTGGCCGTGATTACGCTCTTAAAGTTCACTAAGTTAACACTTGTGTACCTGTTAATTCTGAGGAATGTTTAGAGAATAAGGCATTTTATTATGTGTTACAGTGGGAACATATTTGCGTCACATGCCACAGTCCGGTCGTATTACGGCTTTGGCGAAGAGAGCGAGTTGCATGGAAAGCAAAAGTTTGCGTATTTAATTCTCACGGGGACAGTCATGTGATGAGTAATATACGAAGTCGCACAAGTAAGCATAAAATAGAATACCTCGTTTTAATACGTTCGAGAAATTGCATGAAACTCACAAACTTCAAATTATTTCCGTTTAATAACCTAGAAATGCAATTTAAAAACTGTCAGTGTCGGATTAAACGATTTTTTCAGTCGCGTTTAATAAGCCACAAAATTGATTGACGTGATTCAAATTGGATTCCTGTCAGACATACGCGAACATTAACATATTTATATTAAATCGATATTATAGTAATCGATGTCGGTAGTTGTAGAATCGATTTTCTAATTCAATACATCTAAATTCTAACTGATCTTAAAGGAATGGTGAGTCATAGTGAAGGGCTTTAACATTTCTGTTCAGGTATGTGGGTTACTTATTTAACATAGTACAGCAATCTCTGTTCCAGAAGAATTATGAAACTATATTTAATGTTAATTTTACAACTTCCTTAAACACGTTCGTGTTGCCTACATCAAAATGCATCGTCAACTATAAGAGCTCTATTCTTAGATAAAGCGACGCTAACGAAGTCGAATTTTTCCAAAGGAAGCTACTAATTTTGAGGGGCCAATAATAACCAACTACTAACGGTATGCGGACAAATGTGTAGTCTAATTTAGATTTTACGCTCAACGGGTAACTAGTGTCTTACGTTTTCAACAAATCTGTCAACTCTTCTAACAAATTTATTTTATGGTTATAATAGAAGTCTGTTTTGTTTAAATGGTTTGTTAGAATTCAGTTAGGAATTTGTTGCCTGCTCTATATTTAATCTTATTAAGGTATTGTTAGATTCAGATATTAAAGACTGCTTCTTCGACCTATTTGGAGTTTCTCGTAGCTGTATAACCCCTTCACTGGTTATGCTTTCATCTACATTATGTTTTCCAATATCACTTATGTAAACATGATTACAATTCTTGAGCTTTACTTCCTGCTCGCCATATCCCACTGTCTCTAGCTCACTAATCTATCCACATCGACTATCTTATCTCTCATCACAGTACTAATACACTTAAGAACTGATTATAGCTTATTTCAAAAACTTACTAATAACTGATGTAGCTAGGCTTCACCTATTTATCATGTTGCAAAAATCTGCAACAGTTACTTCGAGTGGCTGATAAAGTGTTACAATAGAGTAATTTGAACGTTACCAATCTAGCACAAATAACACGGCGCGTTATAAGATAAGTAGTGTAATTACGATACATTCTGAATGTAGGAGAATAAGTTTTGTGGTAAACACGTTTTAATGCACTTTCACAAATGAATTCACATTGTCATCTTGCAGAGGCTGTTTATTTTGCCATTAGTGTGCGTTTAAGACACCATTTATTCGATCGTATTGTTCATTTTTTGTCGTCAGATTTCATAAAATTAAACCGGTGCTGGATTTTATTTTTCTGCACTGGTTTGTAGCGGAACTGATTTAGATAGCATATTCAAAAATTGTATTATTTAGGGTTTGTTTTTTACCTTTAAATGTGATTTGAATTTCGTGCTACTTTTTTGCATAAAGACTTTTTGTAAGACTATCCTAGATTGGAATAACTCTTGCATTCTATGTCGTCTATATTAAGATATCAGCTTTATGTGTATAGCCGTAACGCATAGATTGTATTTTTATTGCTACTAACTTTTCTTTATCTAATTGTGTATCCCGTAAGTGGCTACCAACCTTCAGCATTGCTGAGTTATCTACTATAAATGGCATTGTTTTAATTCTTTCTCACATACAATACATTTATCGTTCTCGTGTATAATTATACTTATTGTGTTACAAGTTAAGTTAATAAGTTCTACGTTTGCGACGTCAGCAGCAGGTGTTGGGGCTTGAGAAACATCTTTACGATTTGAATCAAGTTTATAATTACATTTAGATATAGACGGCTTGTATTTCATGGTACCAACTTGGTTTAATTTATTTTAATGTGGTATAATATCACCAGAATCTTTGATTAAGAAGTATTCGTTACATACATCACATTAATTGAATGTGTGTTATAATTGTTATTTTATTCATTAGTCTGGCGACGATGGTCTTCCGGGATGTGACCAATGGCCTCAATGGACTCAAGTTCGATTCCAAGGCACGCACCACTGACATTTCGAAATAACGTATTCCTTCCAATATACTCACTTTTCGTTATAACTTTAAAATAAAACTTCGTAAAGAAACTTTCGCATTCAAGAGTTCACAGTAAGAATTTCTGAGGCATGTGAAATGTTTCTAGCTAGCTGCATTAGGTTGTAGTGAACGACTAGCTATCTTTTAACTGTAGAGAAGCCTCTTACTAAGTAAGGCAATTAAATATGCGAATAATATTACTCACACATTAGAGCAACTTAAATTGAATGTCTTGAAGCCTTTCTTCTTCTATCATTGTGTTGCCTTTATTTCTTCAGCGTTCTTGTGCAGTTTTAAAATTGAATTAATCGTTTAAAAGTATATATTAAAAATTCGCAAACAATTTGCACATACAACCCACTTTCTAGTCTTTGCGTGCGACCGCTTTTTGTGAACATTTTGTTCACAAATTCGAAATATTAATAACCGTTTAGATAGCATGTCAGAAAAGCATGTAATGCAGTGCTTCGAAACTTTGAACATATTGACGAAATAGTTTTGGTTGGTGTCTTCGTTCTTGTTGAAGTACTTAGCGGTGAAAATGTGCTGTGTGTGGACGAACGTTAGGTTTATGCTTATAAATTTTGCTGTAAACATGGATTCAATCTATAGTAGCTAGCTTTTGCTTGCGGCTCCGTCTGCGTCGAAAAATTTTTTTCGGGATAAAAAGGAGTTTTATATTAATGAAAAAAAAGAGCAAAATTGATTAAGTAGTTCCTGGGATTAACGCGTTCAAACAAACTTCAGCTTTTGTATATTAGTATAGAAATACATATAATATAATAACAAACACCATTGGGCCAATAGAACATTTGATATGATTCAGAAGTACCCTAGATGCGAATTTTGGATTAAACGTTATATCATTGATGTCCACGACGTGAAATTCTAAATGAACATTATAAGAAACTACAAAAACTTCTGTTTTTATTTTATTTTGTATGTTTTGTTCACACATTCGACAGTATACCCATAACGTGAGTTAATAAAACACACAAAAACTCACACTGTCTCGTCAAATGGAAGTTTACGATTATACCCGTTCAAAATCCACAATCGATTACGCCTATTATAGAAATCCGCAGGTCGAATTAAAAATTATCGTCGTTCATAAAATTCGTGAGAATATTTTTTCAAAAGCAACGTGGTGCATTGTGTGAAACGTATTGGTAGTGATGTTCCCAGTTAACACAACATTGTTAGGGTTATCGATTGTTATGAGGGCTTTAGATGTGATAGCAAATGTTACATTGAAATTAAACTAATTTTCGGATTCTATCGCGGTGCTGGTATTTTATTTTCTCCCGACGTTTCGAAGACTTTGCAGGCATGGGGATATCGTTACACGTTTATTTGTTACTTTTACGTGGTTCCTGCTTTTTTTAAATGTTTCATTCATAGTTTTTAATCGTGCTGGCTGTTAGCACGCATATTGAGCTTATGCAATTCAGTGAAGCGTAGCCACGTCAGCTATATGTTCTTTTACGCGGGTCCCTATATTTAAAAGAACATATAGCTGACGTGAAACACCGACGCTCGACGAAGTCTGCAGTCGCTGAACACTCTGAGGGAGGCGCCAATCATTATCTGCGACTAGACAAGCCACAAATCCTCGCCAAAGAACACCGATTCCTGCCTAGGATGATTCGCGAGGCTATTGAAATTAAAAACATCCTAATTTCAATAGGGAAGATGGTTGAAGCTTGCACAAGCCTGGGATCCAGTTCTACATTTAATTAAATCGGAACCCAAAAGACCGGCTGCCAGACTTCAAGACACTGTGAGCTCATTCTGCGTAGATCGGACCACCAACAGCTAAAATTTTAAAAAAAATTAAAAAGTTGTATAATTGTAAAATGTAGGTAGATATTGTAACTTTGACTTTACGGATGAACAACACCTCAGTCCCCCCCGTGACCATGAAGGCTGCAAAGTCTTCGAAACGTCGGGAGAAAATAAAATACCAGCACCGCGATAGAATCCGAAAATTAGTTTAATTTCAATGTCTAACATTCGCGTAAACATAAGAAATCATTAAGCAAATGTTACAGTCTATAAAAGGGTGAACCGACTGTGCGGCGCCATTTTTATTGCTAAATCTGCTATATTGAAGGACATTCCATTGGTAATAGTTATAGAATTGATTTAGTAGAAGTATATTTTGCCAATCTAATTGTAAACCATTGCTCGGGTTGTTCTCATGGTGTAATACCACTACTTGATGCCTCTATCTATATATTTCAATATTCGTCCTGTAAACAAAAGTAACACCTAAAAAGTTATATGGCGATAAATTAGTAAATAGCGCCACAAAGGACAATGAACAAAGTCAAACTAATGCCAAGGTAATATGCAAATATACAGTTCTGTGAATCAAACATAAGACTAGATGATCCGAGAACAATATTCCCATCACTAATTTACATTCGTTCTCACGCTTTACGCGCAGCTCGAAATTAGTTTTTGCCCTATTCACTAGATATTGGCGCGATAAAGGCAGTTTGTCTCCGAGTCCTTTTCCCACAGGATCCTTTGTGAAAGTTATAACAAATACCTTTCATGAAGAAATCCTAAGTCTGCGCGTGACATGTTTAGTCCGATGGGCGTCGATACGGTCGCGGAACGTCTTCAATCAGGTTTTATGAGCCGTTTTTTGTTTCAATATACTATGAGAACAAATGTTTCTGATTTTTGTTGTTCTTCGTATTTAAGTCAATGTATTGGATTTTAAGGCGGTTATGACAGTGTTTGCGGCTGTGTGTGTGCAAATTGGCAATCCATAGTCTCTGCTTACCCCTATGGGCTAGAGGCGTGATACTATGTATAATGGTGTTTCGTAAAGCAGTTGATATTGTTGAAGAGCAAAGCACAATATATTTTAGAATATTGTCGACCAATATTAGGTTAAAACAAAGATTGTCTGATTACGAAGAAAAATAAGCCGGTACCATCATTAATATATTTGGAATATTGTGGACTGATCGACCAATATTAGGTTAAAATATAGCTTGTCTGATTACGAACAAAAATAAGCCTGTACCATTATTAATATATTTGGAATATTGTGGATTGATCGACCAATATTAGGTTAAAACAAAGCTTGTCTGATTACGAAGAAAAATAAGCCGGTACCTTAATTAACATTACCCAAGAAAGGAGACGAATAATTAATACAAACCGCCATACGTATCGATACAAAATCTACTGTAAAACCATAAACAATGATTATCGAGTATCGGTAATCTGTGTTTTTTTACCGAAATGATGTTTTGATAAGTCTCAGCCATTTGTTTTCTTTTAGTTCGTAAATACCTCCTGGTCTTTTATCTGGGCCGAGCGTTTTGTTTTCGCCCTTCATTATTCTTTAGATTTATGCTTGTGGGTCGGAAAAATATTTTGATTTAAATCAGCTCTTTGTAAATTAACTAAATATTGAAGTTAGGACGTGTTTAAACACGGCTATTAAACCTTATAGTTTTTTTTAACTAAACTATAGATTAATTCAACTACAATCTCAACATTAAAATTAAACTATTTTTCGGATTTCATTGCGGTTTTAATATTTTAGTTTTGTTCCCGACATTTCGACGTATGAACAACACCTCGGGCCCCCCCGTGACCATGAAGGCTGCAAAGTTTCGAAATGTGGGGAGAAAACTAAAATATAAAACCGCGATAAAATCCGAAAAATAGTTTAATTTTAATGTCCAACATTCGCGTAAATATAAGAAATCATTATACAATCTCAACGTAAATGTATTTCATTATGTTATTTTTCATCCAACGATACTATTCAAGTTTCCACGCTCGCAAATCGTAGCGCATGGTTATGACTTATGACGTAATGCTCATTCTTGTCAACCGATGTGGAGATAATAACAGCAATTATTCGAGCAAAGCCTGTGAACTTGAATTTTAATTAGCCATTGAAACACGCAAACCCGTTACACAGGTAGCAATTATGTAACAAAAAACATATTAATTCAACGCAATACAAAATCAAGAAGCGGATAAAAGTCACTAACGATGTTCCTGGTCCAGAAGAAATTAGATTGTGTGAGTATATTAATTGTAATTCTATTTAAATTGGCCATGTCCGTTTTACTGTAATTTTGGCGGTACTTGTTTTGCTCGAGTTGCAAATGGACTTTAATTTAATAATCAACAAAATTGTTTTCCTCTTCGTATATTAATTTTAATTTACACTCGATACGGTTAGGATTTTTTATTAAAAGGAAATATAAAAAAAATATTTAAAATGAAACCATTCATTAGGTACAAAAGTGTAGCGATGCGTCTTAAAATATAGTAAATTTTACTAACAAGATTTACATTGTTTAGGAACAGCTTTCCAATATATCTTTCTTCAGCAGTATGCCATAAATCTGCTAATTTGATATGTACACAGTCCTTTTCGTCCCTTCTCAGCAACAAGTTGCGTCTAGAAAGTATTGTTAGCCGTGATCTATTATTCTGATCCTCTAGTAATAGCGGATTTATTGCTCTTTAGACTATCGGTAACACAATAAAGCCTATGTGACTTAGTTCTTTGATTTCGCTGGTAAAATTGTAAATAATAATTTTAATGCATTCAATACCTCGTATGAAATTTTTTTCTTTACTAGGAGATTATGTATGAAGTGAGTTAGAATCTGTATCCTTAACAAATGCTTATGCCTAAAGTAAAATTTGTTCCAGTTACAGGATCTATGTTTTATAATGTCATGTCCTCTTCGTGTTTATTTTTTTTTTCTATGTATTGTAAAAGTCTGTAACATTCAGTGGAATTACTAGTACTTAATAAGTAATTTTCATCAATAAATCTATAATTATTATTAATATTGTGCGCAATATAAGACAAATTAATTGGTATCCTGAATATAATTACAGTTATTACACAAACCATTTGATTGCATCTTGCCTTAATTAGTATACGTCCTTTGATTGGGTTGTTGTTTCTGCAATATTTGACTCTCATAGTGCGATATGACAATTTGTTTGAATTAGATCATTAATACGTACATAACTGTATTGCTATTTATAATTCTAACCCATATTACTTATTTCATACCCATTTGATAAAATGAAATTTCCCGACGCCACAGCAACAATAAAGCCAAAATACTCAAATTTCAGAGCGTAAACGTAAAAAATAATACAGAATAAAAGAATTTGCGGGGCGGCTTCATGAAACATGCACGCCAAAGCTCCTCTCAACGTAATAAGACATTTTTATATTGGATAGAACAATACAACGTATTCTGACCACGTATGCCATTAAAGCACGCGTCCCTAGTTACGGAATAAGCAAAACATCACCGGCATCAATCTTACTAACCGTACTGTTGCATAGTAACTGCAAGCGTTACGGATGGATGGCTACATAAATTATGATTGCAAAGTAAAAAAAATGTTCGAGATTCGAGGGTTTTTGCTTACCATTCATTTATATTGTTAATGATTTAAATTATATTTAGAGTCTGTAGTAGGCTAATAACTTTTATTTTTGATCTGAAAGGGCTAGTGGTAGGGTATAATATATCCGACCGGATAGTAACCACCGTATTCAAGGTGTTAAAATCCGCCATAGTAGCCCACGTAAATGTGTGGCATTCGGAGATCAGCCTGTGTATATCCGGTTCCAATAGGCCGACATAATTGTGTTGTCTGTCGAGGGGTAATCATCTTTCGTCAGTCAACATTTTATTGGACCCCGCTCCACATACCATCAGGTGCAGTGGGCATTTTGCCGTGCATATTAGAAAAATACTAAGTAATTATTTGGCAGGAACTGCAACGACTGCTCACTGCAGTATCTTTTTTAAAGCTATAAATCTAATTTATAACGTTTTTAAAGTTCATAACCAATTCTATAAACCTCATTAGAAAAACTAGTAACCACACATAAGAATACTTAACCAGTTCCTTGGCAAAAAGTAGTTGTGGCTGATTTACAAGCGTTCATAGACTGTGACCACAATTAAGCAGCTTCTAACGCGGTCAGCGCTTTGATGAATAACGTGATGGTAAAAAGCTGGAGTCTTCGTGCATCGCCGAGCGCGGCAGCCGTTGCTCCTGATCATTACCAAGCATTCGAGGAATAGTTAAAGTTCAAACTGAAAAACAGAAACATGGTCTGTTAGTGTCTGTATTGCAATCCATTATGTCAATATATGATTGACGCCTTAGTACTCAACTGGTTTTTGCTTTTGCTTCTAACTTTTTTTAAGATAAACATAAGTAACGCCTAAAAAGTTATATGGCGATAAATTAGTAAATAGCGTCACAAAGGACAATGAACAAAGTCAAACTAATGCCAAGGTAATATGCATCTTCTCCTAGAATCTAAGTTCTATTATGAATAAAAAGTAGCTTCTTTGATCCATGGTTTGCGTGTTAAATCCATCGAATGGTTTCTGCGTTTCCCTCTAAATAACAAATTTCTTGATAACTAATTTCAATTAAATTCATGGGAAGTAGAATTTACGAGTTACATTTCTGTAACAGTATTTATCCGGTTCCTCTCAGCTAAGATTAAGATCTGCCTAGGATTGGGAGAATAGGGACTTATTATTTAGTCGACGTTTTCACCCACTTGATAACACAGCAGTTACATGACTAATTTTATAGAAAAAGTTTGTCAAGAATACGTTTCAAATGATTTGTGAGATTTTGCTTCTAACTTGCAAATTTGTCTATTGAAAATTCTTTTCCAGATTTAAATCTAAATAATATTTTACCCACATTACACTGCAAAAGTGTAGCTTACTATTATTGAAAAAGATTTTATCAATTCAGTAGATCCAAAGGTTACAAGTAAACTTAAAATCATTATTACATTAGTGTAGTTTGGCAAAGTTGTTAATATTTACATTATACGAGGAATAGTTGTTACTCTGATAGGTCAATTTAGCCCGTCTAATCTGTCAACCCACGGCGTCTGGAATATTGATTAACCCTTTGGGAACGCTCGGATACTTGATGTGCAATTTGTCTACAGTGACCCATTTTAACATAATTATTATGATGATCAATCACGGAGGTTCTGACGCTCAACTATATTCTTGACGTTATTAATATTATTTGTATTAAGTTTTGGTTAAGGAATTATATTCGAATTAATTGTATATTTACCATTTTCATCTAGTACTAAATCTATTTTCGTGATTCAAATCGTTGAATGTTTATTCATTGGCAATAGAAGAAAAAATTGTTAATCAAAAATGTTAGTCCTTATATTATACCTAATACTTCATCCTACTATGCCAGCTTTTGAAGCATTAACTCGAAAGGAAACTGATTCATTAAATCATTTTTGAACACATCACAGTTTTCACCCAGACATAACATAAAAATAACCGCTCTAAATTTTAAACCGTTCATAAAATATTTCCTTTCGCAACTCAAATTCCCAAATTCATGGAAGATCTCATGGTAATAATTTTAATGTCAATGTATGCGTCCGATATTACCCTTCTCACGTTTAATGAATATGCAAATTGGGAGCCAATCAGCAGTACAATTACCTATTTATCGACGATACCGTATAGTAGCGATGGAAATTAGAATTAGCTGGGAATTGGTTTTATATTGCCCTTTTCGGTGTTTTAGAGATTAGTGATTAAGTATTGTTAATTAGCTGTCTATGACTAATAAAGGGCCTGTTTATGGGTTATTCTGCTCAGTATCAGTCAGGAGTCTGGAATTTGTGCCCGATATGGCGATAGGCTCGCCCCCTATCACATCATGGGACGGAACACACTTGGCGAAAAGTGGGTGCCATGGTTGCGCCTCTGCATACCGCTTCGGGGATAAAATGCGTGATGTTGTGTGCGTTGTGTGTTTATGGGTTAATTGTATTTATTATATCGTCCTGTTATCTAATTCAAAGATTTTATGGTGGCTTTAAAATGATTTGTATTTGAACAATTCTTGATGACATTTTTATTTCTCTTGTCTCTGTTGGTCTTATTTTTACCTCTAATATCTATTTATCAATTAGACTACCTGGTTTTCTTATATTTTTAACTGACTGAAAAAATCTCGATTCTACGGTCTTGTATTTTTTCTTTATTACAAAATTTATGACGATGCTGACATCTCAAGGCTGTTAGGCTTCAAATATTTTACGCAGCGCCATTATAATGTATTCGTCACCTATAAAGTCTCGACCGGTTTAATTAACCATGCCATTGACCTCTGGTTAAATCGAGAGATATTTTGTAAATTTATGCACGCGATTTCGGTCAACGATTTAAAATCAGCTGTCGATTGTATTGTGAAACTTACTACTAACATCTGCTTTGAAAATGCATATAACTAGGTTATGAAATAAAATGACTAATCTGTAGTATATAAATATAATCGAAAATTAAGAAGTGCTAACCGAGATACCGAGGAATGAAGCCGTTTTAAACATCCGTATTCCTAGCATCCAGTAAGACGCTAATCACAAGAAACATTAAAATGCCAAACCAGAACTTTTATTGCTTTATTAGAAAAGGATATTACCTTGTACGTCATATGGGCTGTCGCCTAGACGCAACTCAGACTGGAACGTGTAATAAAATCTAGATTTTCCATATCCTCTCGTAATGGCATCGCATCTTTTTGTACATGTCCATTCACAACGGAAGCTGTGGGTGTTTTCTTATCGCCGCAAACGGGTGTAAAAGCAATGAACATGCAATGAAAGTTGAATGCGTTTGAATGTTCATTAATCACGTTTCCATTCATTGGATGCTTCTTGGCATTGGCATTTCTATTGATGAGCCTTCTAAGCATATGTAGATGCAATTTAATTAATTGCGCATTGATTACTACTAAATATGTAGGGATAAACGTAGATTTGGGCTTGAATATAAAAATATCTGTCATACATATTATCATTACAATAAGTTCTTCAGTTAATCATTGTAACTTTGACTTTAACCGCGACAATTTCAACTAATACGAAATAGTTCTACTCATGCTAAATTTAACAACTTGTCAACCTTCAAAAACAGCAAACAAAGCTGGTACCAACTAATAGCGAAAAACAAAGCGTGATTCGCGTATTTGTCGTAAAATTTAACTCGAGCGTCTGCCAGCACCAACAATGAGGTTCGTCGCTCTCCACTCGCTCGTTAGTCGCTTCCACTTTTACATTATATAAAAAGTTTTTTTCCCACACCCCGATGAACGCAAAGTTCTCAGGATTATCTGAACGCTCGGCACTATTCGCCTCTACTCGGCTCTCTTTGTTTCCTATAACCACCGATTTTAGTGCATTCTCCTGTTAACCGTACAAGGTTACGTGGCCTTGCGAGGCTTTTTACCGACACTTTGGTGGGTTGCTTCTGTTTTTTAAACTATGACGTAATTTTGATACGGATCTAGTTATTTTGATATGCTGCTTTTAGATTTTGTGTGCTCAGATATTGCTGCTTTTGGTGTTTTGTTAAAAGGCAGTAAGATTTTATCGGTCATAATATATTCATCGACTCATATCCTTTAAAAGATGGGACTCTTTGTTTCGCTCAATGCTATCGATATATTTCCGAAAAGGATTTAAAATCCGTCTAATAGCCATGAGAACGCAACTGCACATCGTTCAAATGAATCGGTATGCATATCGATAAAAATCGTATCGATTTTAGTAGATCGAGGCTTTCCGTCGAAGCGTTCTTTCATTTTGAACGTAACGAGAGCCGAACGGTCCAACTTCCTCCCAATAAGTGGATAATGACGTCTTGTTTCTTAGCACGACCGCAATTGCCATAGTTTTTGTAGTTGATCGCCTTTCCGTCGTGATTATTGAATGAAAAAAAATTAGGCGAATCACCGAAGCCAATGATGTCTTGAATAATTTTTGCTGGAGTGTATAAAGTGTACTATGCATTTGTCATAAGATTATTTGTTAGAACTTAGAAGTATGCATATCACTTTAAAATACACCTATTTTCAAAAATCATTTTCTAATTTCAGATAATTACAATCAGGATTTTACAACTCGCCTTCAAAGTATTATTATAAGAAAAAGTGACGCCGAACATATAGGAAAACTATAATCATTAAGCTGTAACTAAAAACATATTCTATACATAGTGTGGTTTCGGACTACAATCGATAATTGTAACATCGATAATTCAAAACTGCGGTGGCAGCGAAGCTCTTCGCACGGCTTCCGAACGGCTCGGCCAGTACCATTTCAAAACAATCGGATTCGACAATTCTAGGCTCCATTCAAGGAGGAACTCCAAACCAAAGCCACTTAATGTCGTCGCTTTCATTAAGACCAGAACTGAAGTTAGCAACTGGCCATTCACAATAGGTTTTGTTAATTTTGTAGCCATGAGTTTGTCTAGCAATTTTATAATCCTGCTTGGTTCAATCTTGAGTCTTTAATCATTTTTTTCAATTTATTGCGTAGCCTTGTAAACGAGCAATAGGTCACTTAATAAGTGCTCTGCATCACTTATAAAAAATCACGGTATTGGAAGAATAATTGTTGCGCCGCCAGCCTTAAGGGGAATGAATATGGTAATCCTTAATCCATGATTTTCTGAAGTCTATTACCAATAGTAAGGAATCTCGGCACCATACGAATAGCAGCTACTTGACACTTACGATCGATATTTTTTTGGGAGATAGATATGCCTAGGACGAGCCGTATCTTTCATTTTGTACACAAAACTAAAATGGGTCTGCTGCATGCTTCTACCAAGATTTAATAGCTGGCAAATAACTTGCACTCTACGACGTGGTGGGGGATTCTTTTTATACGTAACATTTACTTACAAAAAAGTCCACCACCACGCGGTAGTCTTCTCAAGTTATTTACCAGTTAGTATACCAAACTTGCCATGACATTTGTGCTATAAAACATATTTCTACGTCACATTACATTTTGCCATAGGTCCAAATAATGTGCCCCCGTAAGTTGTCCACGTAAACTTACATGATTTATTCAAAGATTTGCTCGTAAATTCAGTGTTATCCGACTCGCCCCGGGGAGCAGATGGCGGCGTCGTCTTTTTTGCACCGAATTAAATTCTCACGTTTATTTTCCGTGTTGCTTGTTCATATTTTTGTTGGGCTAGGTGTTGCTCGCGGCTTCGTCCGTGTGTAGCCTTTACCGCTACAAAAGTCTCAAAAACAATACGTTGCTTGCGCCATCTATGAAAAAATCTGATAAAAAAAATCACTCTAAATTCCCTAAAACCATACGACGCTAGCGCCATCTATTGAAAAAATCAGATTAAAATGCAATAAAATCCTCATGGAAGCAAATTACCGAGATAAAAAGTAGCCTATGTGTTAATTCAGGATATGGTCTAATCGGGAGCCAAATTTCAACCAAATCAGAAAAGGTGTTTCCGTGTTTAGTTCTAACGAACATACAATTATCGACAAATCTGCACAAACTTTCGCATGTATATTATTTAGATTAGATCTATTGGTGTTATAAGTTTGAGATCACTGATTACCATGGCTACATGTCACATCTAATAAACCGATGCGATTTTAGATCACAAAACATTTCTTACAGCATTGAACGTAACCCTGTTATATTTCGTAGCTTTTTGTATAATAATAAGTGTTAGAGTGGCTCAACAACCTATACAAATCTGTATCTTTATATATTCCTATAAAAATATATTTTTTTTAATTATAAGTACAGGTATAAAAGAAACGATATCTTAAATCTAAATCTATTATTTTGAGTGCCCAATCGAGTCAGCTGTAACTGCTTTTGTTTATATAGAACGGATATAAACCGATTAAAAATTAGTTCCACTACCCATAAAGAAGAGACAAGTGCAGTGTCTGAAATGTGGAAGTCGCAAACAAATTTCTAGGTGTTTGTTAATAACACCTAATTGGGCAATTTTGTGAATAGCCCCGTCTTTATGAGACTATTGACTCATACGGATGATGGCGCCAAACTGTGACTAGTATGTTAATCAGACGACCGCCGCTACCACAAACTCTCGACAATTACCGGCCGGCAACCAAACGAGTTTGGGACCGCACTCGTGTGACGCGAGTTTTTGTCGCCCGTGGTAGCGGCCACGCCGGAAATGTTACCTGTTTATCGACTGCATCCTTGTGCTACAACATTTTTTGTACACCTTTTATTATTTTAACAATGTAGATGTAATTAAAGCTTTCGAGTCGAAAGATTTGTGGCTTGTACGTCACTAACCTTGTTTAACGGCTACTAAATTAGTTTTAAACGACTAAATAAGTGTTTTATTTTGTTACAGATCTTTCATAAGTAATGAGCGAGCAATAAAACGAAATGCATTTACAAATAGCTTTAATGTTAAGCATCTTTTTACTCTGCGATGCGAAACTGCCAAGATTTAAGCAACATACTATATCAAATGGGTTAACGAATCCCAAACAAAACACGCAAGCGATGCGACTACTGCAAGTAGAGGCGAAGAACGAGAAAACTAGTGCAATCGTCGGTGAATACAAAACGAGACATCGGAGAGATGTGTTCGATTCGAAGTCTTATGAATCGAGTTTGACGTGGGCTCACTCGGAGAGATTAGACGACAACGGCGATGTTTTATTACGCTGGGTGAATTCGGATTCGAGTATAACGTTCAGGTTGGAAGCGAGAACTCGTGGTTACGTCGCGCTGGGCTTCAACTCTGCGAGAAACGTGAGAGGAGCTGATTTGGTCGTCGCCTGGGTAGACGACAGGAATGGCAACGCGCAAATTTTGGTGAGTTTTAAAAATCAAACATCTGTCGCTTCGTTCGCACGGTGTTGTGTATCCGAATTTAAAACTGCATAAATATGTATTCGGATATTTTTAGATATTTATTACCGTTTTATAACTCTCATTAATTAGATTGTTTATCTCTTCCGTGTATTATATTTAATATAAATTACAGTTCCTTCACCTTTTTTTTGATAGATTTCTCACGATTTAATATTAATTTAATTTTTAAGGAAACGAACGAATTATCTTTAGCAGTAGTTAGAGTGTCATTGTTAGGTAAGTTAATTAGTGATTTCGCATTCATTATGCAAATGCGATGGCCGGATACACGTTCAAATGCCCTGTTTATTCTATTTAATAGATTTGCTGTCGTATTTTCTTTTAACAATGGGACGAGTTAATGTCCTCATGAAGTTCTGATAATTATCACATTTCTATGTTAGAGCGAGCAATTATAATTCTAAAGAACAAGCGGAAAAATCTAAGGAACGTTTTAGTTTTAATATTAATGTTAGCTACTGAATATTGAACCTTGAAACAGTTTAATATGATTTTTTTTTATTAAAGAATATACAGTTTATTATCCCTTGTGTGGAATATTAATGCAAAAAAAATAATGTGTACAATGAAATCTATTTGTTTATACCGTTTATCTGTTTTGAGTCATTGACATCGGTATTTTTGAGTGACTCATGCATACTATTCGCGATTGCTATTCGTAATGCAAAGAAATCTTTAGTACGCACTTTTTTTACTACGTATTATTATTGCTTTTGAGTTTCGCATAATGTGGTCAGTTATACTCTAGCTTGTAGGTACCTACATTATTGAGCTGCGATAGCCTAGTTGGGAATGGACTGCCGAGAAGAATGTCCGCAGGTTCAAAACCCAAGGGCAAGCACCTCTGATTTTCTAAAGTTATTGCATTATTTGTGACTTATCGCTTGCTTTAACGTTGAAGGTAAACATCGTGATAAAACCTGCATACTCGAGAAGTTCTCACTAAACATATTGAGGGTATGTGAACTCTGCCAATCCGTACTAGGCTCGCGTGGTGGACTAAGGCATAATCCCTCTTATTAGTAGAGGAGGCCCGAGCCCAGCGGTCCGGCAATATATACATGATAATATAGATATGATCAGCCATACAGCGTAGCGTGTACGTAAATATTTCTGTCTACATCCAAAACGCCAGGCCGACAAAAAGCAAGCTACTGTTGAAGTATGCAACATCTCACGTTGTTAATGTCTTACCAGAATTAAAAAAGTTATCACTATACATGCTGTCCCTACGTTTAATCGTCGAAATTTCAGTCCTACTTGCTTCTTAGAGCATAAAATAGCTTCAAGCGATAAAGATATTTTTTAGTTTTTATCGTCATAACAAAATAATTTTGACAACCCTAGTTCTCCGGTTATTTTTAATTACACGGCAGTGACATTATATATAGAAGGTACAGTGCAGCCCGAAAATAATAATCAAGGAGAGACGCGTCGGTCACCACAATGTACCGGCACGTGTTACCGCATAGAGAGTACAATGATTGTAGGGATCATTGATAGAAAAAAGCGAAAAAAAAGCGGCGATAGCCTAATTGGGTGTGAAACGGACTGCCGAGACGAATGTCCGCAGGTTCAAATCCCAAGGGCACACACCTCTGACTTTTCTAAAAAAATCATGTGTGTATTCTTTGTGAATTTATCGTTCGCTTTAACGGTGAAGGAAAACATCGTGAGGAAACCTGCACATCTGAGAAGTTCTCTATAGGAATTTCGAAGGTGTGTGAAGTCTACCAATCCGCACTAAGCCAGCGTGGTGGACTAAGGCCTAATCCCTGTCAGTAGTAGAGGAGGCCCGTGCTCAGCAGTGGGCAAGTATATAATACAGGGCTGATATTATATTATAGGGAGGGCCTGTTTCACAACTGAGTAAATACTACTCTTTACAAATGTATAAGCCAACCAAATACAGAAGTCACTCTAATCTCGTTCCCAAATAAATGATAATGAAATTAGTATTATCTATATTAGCTGTTTAATCCATTGATTGTCTGTCAGCTACCAGGTGGTCGCTGGTAGCCCTTAGAAAGAGACTTTAATAGGCATGAAATAAAGTACGTTTTTGTTAATTCTGTTTTTACAGTCTGATTATACATTATTACGATAACTGTCAAATATAATACTTAGAACTTGTGAAAGCGGCCTTAATTGTCATTTCACTTCCGCGGTAATTATAAAATCTGTAACTCTATCGTCCATTATCTTACGGTGGATGACATCTACGCAAGTCATTTTCCGCTCCAAACGCAAACCGCAGGGTTGGCAAGAGCGTATTTTTTTCTATAGAAACAATAGTTTTGCGAGTTTTCGACGGGCGTGTCGTCGACCGAGAGTCGAACCGTGACGGTCAACACGCTGTTACGAATAATACAAATTGTGTGGTAATGTATTTAAGATGGAACGTTTTTGTGGTACAGGATGGTTGTTGTGGATAAAAATTATGATAGACATGGTGTTGCTCGTGGCACGCATGCGTTAAAGACATGCTACAAAAATCCCTAAATCACTGTAGAGATCGCTAGCGCCATCTATTTAAGTGATTAGAATATAAAATTTATTTATTTCTTATGAAAGTAAATTACCGTGACAAAAAGCCTATGTGTTAATCCAGGACCTGGTCTACCTGTGTGCCAAATTTCATCCAAATCCGTTAGTCTGTTTCTGTGTTTACTTGTAACAAACATTTAAACATTATCGCATTTTTTTACATTTAAGTTACTAGTAGGTAGGAAGTGAGATTAGTGGACCTTTCAACAGCGTAACTTTTTCCAAATTACAGTAATATTTAACGATACAAATAGTTCAGTTAAAACAGAATCTCGACAAACGAGATATGATGTCCCTCATTATGTCCAGTAGTTACACTGGCTACAATTCTAAATTTAAACTTCTGTACAGTTTCAATTTTACCCCCATTTACTAGATTCCCTGTATTATTAAAAAACGTTTGAATAATTAAATTTCTATCCCTAAAGGAACGCTCCATACGAAATAAGTTTAGTTAGGATTAAGTGAAAACATCTGAGGATCTCGCTAAGTCGACTTGACCTGATAGTTAGTAAGTCAAAGCCGCACTTGCCCCAGAAATAACGGGCCTAAAGTGTTCAGAGTCGATGCGAGAAATTAAACCTTTAGCTATGTGAATACTTTATATCGTTACAGAATCATAATGTACCTTATTATAGGGTAGTTGAATACATTTTTAAAAACATTTATTAAAAGTAAATGCCATACAAAATCTAAGGACAAATAAATCCATGAGGTCCCTGAAGGGGTAGACAGAGGTGTAACTGGTACACCCACTTTCTGCCGTGTGTATTCCGTCACATGTGATAGGGGGCGAGCCTATCGCCATATCGGGCACAAATTCCAGACTCCGGCCTCATATGGAATAGGAATATATCACTTCCCAACTCGGGGTCGAACCCCAGACCACAACACTGCAGTCACGTAATACAAACTACGCCACTGACGCAATAAATACATAATATTCTTTTGTATAATTGGTAATGATTGTGCAATGAATTACTCAAAGAAGTATTTGTAAGATATCCAAATAAAAACAATCGATTAATACTACTAGAGGTTTCATTAAAGGTCGAAACAATGTCAGTGGGGTTTTATAAATAGTTTTGCCTCAGAGATAACATGAAATTCGGTGAAATGAAGGGAATGATAAATGTTCCGTTCATAGTTTTGTTATTATCGAATTAAAAGAATAGCCAATATATATTTTTTTATTTATCTAAAATATATGACGGCGATAGCCTAGTTGGTTGTGAAACGGACTGCCGAGACGAATGTCCGCAGGTTCAAATCCCAAGGGCACACACCTCTGACTTTTCTAAAATTATGTGTGTATTCTTTGTGAATCATTGCTTGCTTTAACGGTGAAGGAAAACATCGTGAGGAAACCTGCATACCTGAAAAATTCTCTATAGGAATTTCGAGGGTGTGTGAAGTCTACCAATCCGCGCTAGGCCAGCGTGGGGGACTAAGGCCTAATCCCTCTCAGTAGTAGAGGAGGCCCGTGCCCAACAGTGGGACAGTATAATATACAGGGCTGATATTACTATTATTATTAAAATATATGAAACCGTTTGAAGTTTTGCAATTCTGAATTCGTTCAGCTACTTTTGAGGCTGACTGTACATATCGACCGTTCACGAAGCGCGACTCATGAGGATGTGTCACCAAGATGGGGTTTTCCTCCTCGATGACCTAATAATGACGTTTTAGTATGATATTGAACTAATCACGACCTCATACAATTTATTAAGAATGGGTTCAATTACTGTCAGGAAGTAACAAAGGTTACGGAGGATAGTGGAGTCCCTTGGTGGCGTAGTTGTAACAATACAACTGGTGCGTTGAGGGTTCGAATCTTGAGTCGAGCAAGTGATTTTGGGTTTTTCTGCCCAGCATTAGCTCGGAGTCTGGAATTTGTGACCGATATGGCGATAGGCTCGTCCCCTATCACATCATGGGACAGAATACATTCGTGGATGTATTAGATGAAACTCTGCCTACCCTTCCGGGGATAAAAGGCTTATGTGTGTGTGTGGTAGATTTGAGTTTACTGCTAATCTCAAGCAACGCCGCAGTATTTTTTTACAGCAAATAGTAAAAATAATAATATCAGCCCTGTATCATAATATACTGTCCCACTGTTGGGCACGGGCCTCCTCTACTACTGAGAGGGAATAAGCTTTAGTCCACCACGCTGGCCTAGTGCGGGTTGGTAAACTTCACACACCCTCGAAAATTCCTAATACAGAATTTCTCAGGTATGCAGGTTTCCTCATGATGTTTTCCTTCACCGTTAAAGCAAGCGATAATTCACAAAGAACAGCAAAGGTGTACAAAAAATAAAAAATGACAATTTTATTCTTTCCTACATTTCAAAGGACTTACTGGAACGTTCAATCTTTGGCTGATTGAATTAGAGTTCATTGCAGTGCTGACAATGTTGCGCGTCCTACAGCCGGCCTCCGCATACAAATGCATTCTTAGCTGAATTAATGCCAGATGTCGGGGCGTTTATGTCGCCATCCCTTAGTTATGTTGGTAGGGGTTTACTGGGATAACTTTCTTTAGAAACATTTGTTTTCTTACTGGTAGGATATATTTCGCACTCTTAATAAAATAATGGCCATTTCAAAATTGTTAATTTGTGGCAGTCGTCGAAAAAATTTCTTTGCTAGCTTTTTTTTAAGTTGCTATAAAAAGGAGCTTGTTAAAGATAGGTAAAAAATGAAATTATAGCATGAAAAAAAGGGAAAAATTAAAAGGTCGCAAACAGAAATTGGTTGTTTGACGATTCCCACAAATTGGCAAATTTGGAATGGGTCATTATTTTATTAAGGGTGCCATTTTATATCCGCCCAGATTGCGACCGACAAGGTGTCAAAACCCACCATAGTTGTCAATTTTAGTGTCGCGTTCGAGGATCAGCATGTTTATCCGACCAACAGGCCGGCATAATTGTGGCGATTGCCGAGGGGTATTCATCTCTCGTCAGTCGACATTCTATTGGACACCACTTACCATCAGGCGCGGTCGGGTCACTTTGCTGTGCACGTTTAAAAAGAAGCCTAAGACTTGTCCGAAAAACCAAATATCGCTCTAATCAAGTTGCAATAAATTTTGTTTTTGAACGAAGTTCCTCTGTAAGCGTGGCGAAGAATGAAATTTTCCAAAAGGAAACCCGACACAACCTACAAATAGTTCTAATCATTTTTATATTTCACGCAAATGACGAAAGAGAAGCCGGTTATATGGACACTTGGCCATTGCTGCTCCTGTATTTAATCTTTAAGTCTTAATAAAGTGAGGCATTACTATTTAAAAGTAAACTTGAGTTTTCTATAGCTAAAATGTGAACCGAATAAGGCGTTTGCGTGGCCGCAGTCGTACTTTGAAATGGTAATGAACTCTGCCTACACTTTTGACATTTGAGATTTTAAATATCGGTTTCTAAAAATAGATTTCCTTTCATGGTTATAATTGCAGGTGCAACTCTATTTCCTTCTTTCTTCAGGCTCGCTCTATTATGTCATGGATCGGTGATAATGCGGAAAGTGGTAGCCCAGGTTGCACCTCTGCTTACCTCTTAGAATAAGGGCCTGATGATTCTTTTTTTAAATTCTTATGGGATGAAAATATATTATTTTGTGAAATACCCTCTTAGTGTCTCCGATTTGAAACAATGGTTATCCGGTTATTTTTGCCGGTACAATTAAATTTTATTACCACAAAGTAATAAAGATTTAACGGCTCTAACGAGATACGATCGGCCCAAATTGTGTAATCAGGGGCCCGATTGTGGATGCTATCCAATCAAGGCAGGTTTTCGTTCCAAATAAAATACTTTTATCAGTAATAGATCGGTTCACATCTGCAGATGTTGCGGTGAGTAAACATGGAATTAAAATAGTTAGTTTTTTTATCATGTTTTAGGTTTAATGAGGTGTTATTTTAATGTTATGTCTTTACCAGAAAACAAAAGACGACATTGTCGTTGTGTTTCTCAAATTTACAACGTTTACTTTAAAAAGATAAAGTAAAAATGGCGCCCGAAAATATGTTTTTTTTTCATGGTCAGGCCGTCAAAATGTAGGTGAGTTTCTATTTAATTAAATACAACTGAAATTTATTACTTTGACTAAGTATATTGAAACCGTCGCCTATTGTAGCGGTCGCGTCACAATGATACTGGCTACTACCCTTTATAATGCACCAGTTTTTATCACATTTGTATACCTTTTTACATCTCCATTTTTTGCACTTACATTATATGTATTATCTATAATATATATAAGTACGAATCAAGAGCAAGACACTAGTCCCACGCTAATTTATGCGTCCTTGGAAATTACTCTGAATATATTAATATTAAACTTATTGACATTAAGTTTGTAATGTCGAGTTCATAATGTTTTTATAACTAAAATCTATTATCGATTTCTCGTGTAGGTATGAATCGACCTTAATATAATATAGGGCATTGGAAATTTGCGCTTTGAAATCATTTCTTTCTCAGATACCTGAAGTTTCCAGATAACCCCTTTTTTGTGAAATGAGAATCCGTAACGTCACAATAGTCCGTCCGTCGAGTATTTTACACCTGATATGTTCGAATAGAAATGGAGGGTTAACTGAGAAATATTTTCTTTTATGGCTGTTCTATTTAATTTATCTTCTTGTGATTATATCTGAATCTATAATATGAAGATTAATGTAGACAAACTGATTATAAATGATATTATTTAAAACAATGCTTCTTAAAAAAAATATTATTAAATATGGAGCTTGTTTTAATCAAAATGATGGAGGAAATTTGAAAGTACTCCTGAACTACTAGATAGTAAAAACGCCTGCTGATTCGCAATGGGCCAGTGTAGTGGATTAATACCTAAACCTTCTCAGCAGTAGAGGAGACCTGTACCCAGCAGTGGTGGTATATACAGGGATGATATTATTTTATACAGGGCTGATATTATTTTTACATATTAAAAAGTCTGCATCTTCATTCTTGCTTAGGGCATAACGCCGTGTTTATTCTCTTTTGAATAAATATACATATAATATTTTTCCACATATTTTGTATATACATAATTTAACACTTCCTACATCCAGGACGCCTTATAAACTTGGAGAAAACAGAGTAATTTATATGGATGGCACTTTGTTCCTTATGCTTATTAACATAAGATTGTAACCGTTAAAAACACATAAAACTCTAGATGGCAGAAGACGCAGTACGTTTCCCACGTTTTATACGGAAGTAGTACGCCCTTACGTCATTGCAGTTGTTGATCCTTGTGCGCAATTTGTATTCGGCTTGCCTGTACGGTATGAAGATGTGAATATATTTAATATCTGGCTGGATTTGTTAAGTGAATTGTATTTTGATCCTTGGTGTTAAATAATTAATTAAATATTAATAAAATTATACAATTACTTATTGTTTTATGTATCAAAATCATATGTATGGTGTATGTTTTGTTGGTTGTCCAAAAAAAAAAAATATTTGAAGTATCAAATAAATTTCTTGATACATTATTTGAATCAAACGACGAGATTAAATTAACCGTCCGATTGTTTATGAGTTTCAAAACTGCCTGTAAACAAGAAAGACCGTCGGATTTTTCATTCCAAGCACTGCGCTCGTCACCTTAAGACATAAAATGTTTAAAGTACCCTGAGTTTTTTATTCTCAAAGGAATCGACAAAATAGTTTTTAATTTAAGTTCAATATGTCGACAAATTGTTTCGCGAGGCGTGGAGGGGGGAGGTTCCAGTATTTGATACGAAATTCGTCCCCCCCAAGTGTCCTGGGTTCAATATCCAAATCTGAACACGACAGTGCTTAATACTAGGCAATAAGGTCGATTAATATCGAAGCCGATTAGCTTAATACACGACAGCACTTAGCAACCTGATGATGATCATCTATCTCGCTGCTTTTGATCGTGATCGTTAAACAATGTCTTTAAGCTGTCTTAGTGTTTCCATATAAATTAAGTTTTAGATTTAAAGCCAATCTGGAGTTAAATGTGGTCCATTGAAATTCAAAAGAATTTACTATCACCCACGTTACGCATTGTTTGGACTTTTGATATAAAAAAGCTATCGTTTTTTGGAAATAGAAACAACTTTTCTTTTTATATACGCCTTGCGTCTAGATTTTGGATACAGTGGCTTTATTCCCCATCATAAGGGCCCCAAGTGAATTAAGAAAAGCATTTTAATTAACGTATTTTTTTTTTTGGAAAAAAATACGTTTTTATAAGTTTTGGTAATAGACCTGGCTTTATTCGCGACCATAGCGTTGAAGTCTTATTTGTTTTTTTTTTTTATTGCTTCGTATGACGAGACGAGCTTGCCGTTCGCCTGATGGTAAGCCATACGACCGCCCATAAACAGTAGAAACACCATCCAACACCTTAAATTACAAAGTATTGTTTGGTATTCTACTACGCTCGCCATCCTGAGACAGTCTCAGTATGAACTAAAGTTTATCTGAAAACTGATGTCCTTTATAAGTCTAACAAAAGGTTTATTATTATAATTACTGAGATAAATGCTTTGATGGAAAATTTTGCTAAACAAAGGTTATAGTTGTGGTTGATAAGGAGTGAATTCTCATTGTCATTGCGATAAGGTTGTTATTCGCTAAGATGTTTAGGAATAATGTTTTGGAAAATAGAACTCTTTATTCTATAAAGAATGTTGTTTTTTTTTCAATTCTTGAATGGATTACTAACTAAAATTTACATTAAATCTATACTTATTATATAAAGCTGAAGAGTTTGTTTGTTTGTTTGAACGCGCTAATCTCAGGAACTACCGGCCCAAACCGAAAAATTCTTTTTACGTTGGATAGCCCTTTGTTCGTGGAGTGCTATAGGCTATATATCATCACGCTATACCCAATAGGAGCGGGGCAGTAATGGCTAATCTCAGGAACTACCGGTCCAAACTGAAAAATCTTTTGCGTTGGATAGCTCTTTGTTCGTGGAGTGCTATAGGCTATATATCATCACGCTATACCCAATAGGAGCGGAGCAGTAATGGCTAATCTCAGGAACTACCGGTTTGAACTGAAAAAATCTTTTTGTGTTGGATAGCCCTTTGTTCCTGGAGTGCTATAGGCTATACATCATCACGCTATGACCAATAGGAGCGGAGCAGTTATGAAACATGTTGCAAAAACGGGGAAAAATTATTAGTTTTGAGAGCTTCCGTTGCGTGCGCTGCGTAAACGGTTAAAGTTATGCAACAATGATGTATGACGGGATTGTTCCTCTTAAAAGTTCTAAAAATATATTATAAAACAAAGTCCCCCGCTACATCTGTCTGCCTGAACGTGTTAAACTCAAAAACTATCCAACGTACTAAGATGAAATTTGGTATGGAGACAGTTTGAGACCCTGGGAACAACATAGGCTCCCGGGAAACTACTACTTTTATAGCGAAAAACTTTAGCCTGAAAAACTTTATAACGCGGGCGGAGCCGCGGGCAAAAGCTAGTTATTTAATAATTCCTGAGAGGGTTGTGGACTGCATAGGAAATGAAAGTTTGTTATTTTATAAGTAAACAAATCAGAAAGGACTGCTGAGAGAAATGTCCGCAGCGTCAAAACCCAAGGACACGCACCACTGACTTTTCTAAAGCAATCGCTTGCTTTAACGGTGAAGGAAAACATCGTGAGGAAACCTGCATACCTGGGAAGTTCTCTGGAGGAATTTTAAGGGTGTGTGAAGTCTACCAATCCGCATTATCCCTCTCAGTAGTAGAGGAGGCCCGTGCCTAGCAGTGAGACAGTATTTAATACGTGGCTTGTATTATAATTATTATTAATAAATTAACTGGTATTGTTATGTGCAAGTGATTTTCATCATAATTAGTTCAAAACTAAAAGGTAAGTTGACCTTTAGTAAAACAAAACAATTACCATCTATCCGTTATTGTGTGCACAATTGTTCTTATTTGGTATAGCTCTATGAATTATTCTTTGTGCTGTAACGTTCGCATTGTTTCGGTCTTAAGAGTCACTTGAAAGAGGTTTTATGTCTTTTTTTTTATATTTCTATTCGTTTTGTAGTTTTTAGTGACCAGTTACAAATCCGGGTTCCAAGTTACGATGTCATTTACGTTACACATTTTAAATAGTTAATATAATGTTAAAATTTTTGTGAGATATGCTTTTAAGTTTATACTGTTATGAAAATTACAATATTTTTTTACGACACCTAAATAAATGAGTTGTTTTATTGTTGGTATACTATAATATAATAATAATAAATTTGTTTATTGTAAAAAACTACAGTAATATATTTAAACTCTAACAATCTGAGTTAGGGTATAAAATATTACATTTTTCATAAAATATGGGAGTGTCTAAAGCCAAACTAGGAAGAACCCGTAATTTGGTCTGCAGTGCTGATCTGGAGTTATAATTATCTAATAGCGTCTAATAAATGTATACAAGGTTGTGTGTGTGTGTGCGTGCGTGCGTGCATGCGTGCGTGCGCGTGTGTGGGTGTGTAAAAGTGTTTATGTGAAATATTGTATAACAATATAATTACATGGTTTCCGAATCGTACGCGTGTATTCAAACTACATTCTCGCTTTCTGGCGCAAACGAAATTGAGTCTAATTGACACCATATCACAAATAGCCGGTCAATAAACACGAAATCAATGTATGAGTGTCATGCACATAACAGTATACATCCGAACCCATACAATCCCACCCCACCAATAACCAAAGCTTAACCGCTCCCGTGTAGGATCCCGCTTTGTTAACTATCTGTACGCTCGAGTACTAATGGCTCAAGTTTAATTTATTTGCTTATTGGCTTTACTGGCGAAGTTTGTAATTTTTTTTATAGTTATACGCGTACAGCAAAGTGAATCCAACTGGACCTGATGGTAAGTGAAGTGGGGTCTAATTGACTGAAGAGTAAGATTACCCCTTGCCAGTCGACACAATTTTGCCGGCCTGTTGGATTCGGATATATATAGGCTGATCCCGGAGCGCGACACACGTGGCCCTCTATAGTGGGTTTTAATACTTTGTTATACGGGCATATATAAAATATATCCCATCACCAGCAAAGTATATTTTATACATTACTGATAGTGTTCGCGTAATAGCAATTGTTAGTAGTCTTTCGATGAGTCGATTTAAGATCGAAGAATAGTCAATGTCGGCATAATTCTGGCGACAGTTTAAGGCAACTTTTCCTATTGTCGACATTGTTTTCGGATTACATTTTACTCTTTCACAACGCTTGTCAGCCTTCCCCAGAACCAGCGATCGAACACTTAACAGTTTTACGGCCAAAGTACTGCTCTAAATCAATATCTATGACGCGCTGTAATAGCGAAAATTAGAACTGCGTTTTTTTTGTTGTAGAAAAAGTTCTTTATTACTACCGCCCAACCTTCGTGGAAGAAGAATCCTAGCAAAAATCAAACCAGTTAAATGCAATGTTAAGTACAATAACTACACTTTAAACACACAATTCTTTGAAAAATGGCGATACGAATAAATTACTTTTAATATTTAAAGATACACGCGGTTAATGGCACACCTCCACGTAATAAAACTCATTGGAATTTATTTAGTAACGTACTTTTTTGCGTGACATTAAACCCGCTCACGTTCTCGCATAACCAGAAATCGACTAAAACATGTAAAATATGTCCCATTTGTACGTGTAATTGTAATGCCATTAAAATTCGTCGCGTTACGCTCGATGAGTCATTGTCGATATTCACTAACCGCCATCGTAGTCTATGGTTATATTACACTAGCTTTTGCCCGCGGCTCCGCCCGCGTTATAAAGTTTTTTAGGCTAAAGTTTTCCGTTATAAAAGTAGTAGTTTCCCGGGAGCCTATGTTCTTCACGGGGTCTCAAACTGTCGCCATACCAAATTTCATCTTAATACGTTGGGTAGTTATGAGTTTATCACGTTAAGGCAGACAGATGCAGTGGGGACTTTGTTATATTATTTAGAACTTTTAAGTGAAACAATCCCGTCATACATCATTGTTGCATAACTTTAACCGTTTACGCAGCGCAGGCAACGGAAGCTCTCAAAACTCATAATTTTCCCCGTTTTTGCAACATGTTTCATTACTGCTCCGCTCCTATTGGTTATAGCATGATGATATATAGCCTATAGCACTCCAGGAACAAAGGGCTATCCAACACAAAAAGAATTTTTCAGTTCAAACCGGTAGTTCCTGAGATTAGCCATTACTGCTCCGCTCCTATTGGTCATAGCGTGATGATATATAGCTTATAGCGGTCCACAAATAAAGGGCTATCCAACACAAAACGAATTTTTCAGTTGAAACCGGTAGTTCCTGAGATTAGCCATTACTGCTCCGCTCCTATTGGTCATAGCGTGATGATATATAACTTTGAGCACTCCACAAACAAAGGACTATTCAACACAAAAATATTTTTTCAGTTCGAATCGGTAGTTCCTGAGATTAGCCATTACTGCTCCGCTCCTATTGAATATAGCGTGATGATATATAGCCTATAGCTCTCCACGAACAAAGGGCTATCCAACGCAAAAAGAATTTTTCAGTTTGGACCGGTAGTTCCTGAGATTAGCCATTACTGCCCCGCTCCTATTGGGTATAGCGTGATGATATATAGCCTATAGCACTCCACGAATAAAGGGCTATCCAACGCAAAAGAATTTTTCAGTTTGGACCGGTAGTTCCTGAGATTAGCCATTACTGCCCCGCTCCTATTGGGTATAGCGTGATGATATATAGCCTATAGCACTCCACGAACAAAGGGCTATCCAACGCAAAAAGAATTTTTCAGTTTGGACCGGTAGTTCCTGAGATTAGCGCGTTCAAACAAACAAACAAACAAACAAACTCTTCAGCTTTATATAATAGTATAGATTCCATTTTTAAAAATGTTACCTATTTTTTAATTATTGACAATTCTGTGATTTTACCATCTTCGTATTTCATTCAGTTTCTTAATTAAACTAATGTCTTGACAACCCTATATCTCAAAAGGCCATTGGCTTCTTAAATACGCGCCGCTAACGTATTAAAATAGGGTTGCCTCATGTAAATAACGCGACACCTTCCACATAACATGGAGTAATTATTATTCAGTGCTACACCTGGTTATGTTTGTTTCGGGAATTCCGTGCGTTATCAATATCGTGCCAGACTGTACATAATGTAAGGCCTGTCGCACGCATCACAGATTACCTGGTCGCGAGCGTAGTACAATCACGTACACATGAGTCACCCGATTTGTTTCACATGCTCCACAGTTAATGCCCATGCGTGGGTTGGTAATTAAATGTTGTTTGCTGCAATCTCTGTTCCTTGTTTACGTTTGGTTATTGTTTTTCGAGTGCGAGTGTTCTGCTTTTTATGAAGGGTTGTCGATATTTGTATTTAAATCGCATTTTTTTTATTAGTCTGCCGATTAGTTGAATCGCCAGGGTTGTCAACAGACTTAATAAAATGAATATTTAATTAGTGTGGCCGTTTTACTTAAACATTTCGTACTAATGAGTGAGAATATTTTATGTAAAATAATAATTGCATTAACACAAGTCTTTAATAAAATGCGATAAAACTGCAGGTCGTAAAATTTAGGTCGAATTTGTACTTAACAGTCCTGAATTATTTTACATTGACTAAAAAGAAAATACTTCCGGGCCGCAGGATTCGAGATGATTGGATTATACGTAACCTATTGTTTTTTTTAACCGCCCATGATATTAACAACTTTGCCACGCTAAAATAGACTCTATTTAATAGTAAATTGGTATTTGTGGTAGGACGGTACCTCATGTAGTAATTTTCGAATTGAAATAGAATAAAATTTCCAATGTCTAAATATAATTAATGCAGAATGGATATTTTCCAGTGCATTTTGGTTTAAAAAAAAGTAATAAGACAATACAAATTTATCTTTATAACGATCATCCCGCCTCATAATAAAATTGGACCTCCACGATCGGTTTAATTTCATTGGAACCCGTTCGGTAGTAATCACGTATCTATTTTAATGGGAGTTCCTTAAAATAGATGAATATTTTCACGTTGTTGTTTTTTCAAAATTTAAAATACGCGGTCGTTATTATTTAAGAAAAAAAAAAACAATAAATCATAGGTTTATGATAAATAGGTTGCATTTAAATTTGAGTATTTTTATTTGCCTTTTTGATGGTCTTGGAATACCTATACGAACATATCAATAGTTGATCTGTATATACATTATGTTGATCAATGTGTCACTCATAAAGTATACTTAAGGTATGGAGAAACCACTTGAGTTCAGAAGCAATTTTTTTTTTTTAGTTGAGTACATAAAAGCTAAGTACTGATTAATTCGTTCACTCAAAATAAAACTAAAATAATTTAATCATCATTACTTCATCATATTATTAATACGATATGAAACTATAATATGCGAACCTTCATAACACCATTACTTTCTGAATAAAAGATGTAATAAACTACAATACATTTGTCTTCGCGAAATTATTTCAGAATTGATTTTGCAGGATTTACGGCTCCATTTTGCAAGGTGCCATTTTTATTCTACCGCCCCCAGGCCCTTGGAACTTGGGCTCGTAAAACGTAGTCTTATTGATGGTGATTGGAAAAGTTCTGTTTGTATGAGCGAGCTGAACTACTCAGCCAAGTCAATAAGGTTCATAATGGTACCTTTTTGTGATTTTGTTTTAGGTGCGAGAAATTATTCTTTGTACGTTTGTAATAGAGCTCGTTTTCGTTAATTAAATTTTGTATAGTAATGTACGATTGTTTTGTCGAGAATCAGCTTATTCAAACGCTTATACGGTTCGGTAAATAACACATCATTCAGTAAATTAGATACTTCATTAATGTTAATGAAATTGTTTAATCCGATTCAAACGTAATCCTATTTAAATGTCTATAAAGTTTGTTAAAGTATACATTATTTATTAGATTTGCTACAATATTAATACCAATTGTATAAACAAATCTTGAGTTTAGAAAGGCATCGCTTACACTTCTAAATTATAGAAAGACAAACTATTTAAAACTCTCTCTTTACTTCTGGAGACTATGTTTCAGTGACAATGGATGGTTGGTTTGGTTGGTATTCGTGTGTCCATATGCAAGGTGTAAAACTCGCCGTAGTGGCCCACGTAAGTGTGACGCGTTCCGGGATCATACTGTGATATTTGGTTTCAAACAGGCCGGCATAATTTTGTCGACTGGTGAGGGGTAATCATTTCGTCATTCGACACTATATCTGATTACTGACATTGTAGCCAGGTAACTACTGGACATAATAAGACTGAACACTTCATGTCTCAAGATGGCGAGCGCAGTGGAATGCCAAACAATACTTAGTAATACAAGGTGTTGGATGGTGTTTCTCCTGTTTAAAGGGCGATCGTATCGCTTACCATCAGGCGAACGGCAAGCTTTCATCATTCAAATCAATAAAAAATAATAATATTTGGTTTATTTTATAATAATAACTTATTATTTTATAATAATGAAACGAGGAATATGAAAAAAAAAAAATGAAAAATCGTTTATTGGAAATCAATAGACTTACAAAGAATTAATGCTACTTAAAATGAACAAACACTATGAGATCCTTAAAACTAGAATTACCAGAGGTACCCAAACTAGGCATAGCCTGTATCTTGGGCTACCCAAAACAGAGTTTGCTTTAGCTGAGTATTAGGGTGAAAGGAAGAAAAATACATGTAGGTAACAGAATGCCAAAACAATATAAGAACTTATTGTGGATACAAATCAAAAAGTAATATTAATAAAAATTAAAAAAAATAATAATAATAATAAAATAATAATTGAAACAAATTATAAACTGAGACTAAATTTAAATTCAGTTCTTAAACAATACTTAGTAATACAAGGTGTTGGATGGTGTTTCTACTGTTTAAAGGGCGGTCGTATCACTTACCATCAGGCAAACGGCAAGCTCTCATCATTCAAATCAATAAAAAATAATAATATTTGGCTTATTTTACTTTACTTTTATTTTAAAAAAATCTACATATTCGGAAACAAAGATATTGATCATTCGCTAACCCTAAACCAGCGCAACGTACTGGCACAAGTATGCGGTGAATTAAAATCGTCTGCCACAAGTCTGTCTGATCACGACTCGAGCTATGTACGGTATGAGGTATCCAAACGACACGCAGGACCGAAATACACGCAGTTCCATGATCTTCAACTGTATATGCCAAGTTACTTGACATTAAGGATGTTTTTATATGAATAGATCTGGGTTCCATGCGCGTGAGTGGTTGAATGGAAGAAAGGTTTGAACATTTCCCGGATTAAAAAGTAGCCAATATGTTAATTCAGCTTCTCTGGGGCTAAATGTCGATATTTAACGGTTTGTGTGTTTGATTGTAATAAACATTTGAAACTGTTCTGTTTATTAATAATAATAATATCAGCCCTGTATTATATTACTTGCGCACTGCTGAGCACGGGCCTTCTCTACTACTGAGAGGGATTAGGCCTTAGTCCACCACGCTGGCCTAGTGCGGATTGGTAGACTACACACATCCTCGAAATTCCTATAGAGAACTTCTCAGGTATGCAGGTTTCCTCACGATGTTTTCCTTCACCGATAAAGCGAACGATAATTCACAAAGAATACACACATAATTTTTTTTTAGAAAAATCAGAAGTGTGTGCCCTTGGGATTTGAACCTGCGGACATTCGTCTCGGCAGTCCGTTCCACACCCAACTAGGCTATCGCTGCTTTGTTTGTTTCTGTTTATTAGTAGTGTAGTAGAATTACGCTCTTTAGTTTCATCTCTGACTCAAATTTATAGAAATGGCAGATCTGTTTTGATTTACAATTTAATTAATAAAAATACATCTGTAGTTATATCTCCGAAGCGGTAAGCAGAGGCGCCACTTTTGCGTCCACAGTGCGTCAAAATTTTCCAATGATTGAATAGAGGCAAGCCTGTCGCCACGCGCAAATTCTTAAACAAATAACTTGTAAGCTATTGTTACTCTTATGTTTCTTAATAAAACGCCTAGGAAGTTCTATAAAATACCAATAAAAATTCAAACGCGAAACGCAGTTTGCAATTCACGCGATTAGTATGCACACATGCCTATATTCAAATATTGTACACAGCATAGAATCAATCTCACGTTCAGTACCAAAGGCGAGTCGTCTCCGTTCGTAAGTATAGTGATCATTTCGACAAATTCATTATCCATGTCACGTTTTCTTCGGACGACTTACTTAAAATTCCTACGCCGATGCAGCATTCTAAATGAATCCAGTAACACTGCGTTGTATATCACATAATATAAGCTTACGTTTTATGAATTGGTAATAGTATTTATAGGGAGATTTCGTTACGCCAGCGTGGTGGACTATGGCCTATTCCCTCTCAGTAGTAGAGGAGGCCCGTGCCCAACAGTGGGATAGTATATAATATAGGGCTGATATTATATTATATGTATTAAAGAGTATGGCGTAGGCAAGGTCCATTTCAAGTCACCAAGTTCTCACCTCTTGGAAATACAAAAACAGTAACAAAATTTGGATTTAAGTATGCAGATTTTTTTTCATTATAGGTAGCAAAGGTTTATGAGTCGATCAGTTTACTGGGTCAACCCCGTTGAAGTTATGGGCCATACCATTATCTGATGTCATAAATACCTAACAAAATATTTTTTTGGATATATTATCTTGCCCCAGGATCCTCATCACGAGTGAGATAAACTATCCTATATTTAATAACGACAAGGAATCTGTACACAAACAATTACCAAACAAATCTATTCAATATTATTAACTAATTCAATTTACAAACTAAACAGTCAATGACATGGCGCGTGGTATTTCACATATCATTTGTAAACAGGACAAACACACTTCAAGAAATCAATATCTGCCCAAAAATCTATGAAAATGAAACGAGATATTGCTGAGCGTCGATATAGTGTCAGTGGTTGTCATTAATAGAAGCAAACACGGAAACACCCACAACCAAAAAGCGCGCGAAAGCAAATACCGAAGTAAGGCATAATCGTTTGTAATACAAAGCGCATGCGTAGGTGTGGCTTCAACGGATTCCCACGATACGCTATTCTGTAATCGTTTACCCAAGATTTGCACATCGCAGTTATTGATCATCGTTTAATGTTATTTTCTAAATATGTATTTGATTTTTTCCTTTGTTAGAACTAGGCTCTTAGCTGTAAATTACAGTCTAGTCTATAAGACTAATGAGCAATACAATTTTAACTTAATTTTCTAGATTAAGTTTACTACAACTAAGAATAATGTCCTAGGCATTTTCTTAGAGTCTGGTAACATAATAAACACTTTGTTCGTGTATGTATTTGAAATGGTAAATAATATGTTATAATTTAGTTCTATTAATCATGTGGGTTGGTTTGGAGACGTTAGTGGGGGGGGACTAGAGCCAAAATCTCACCAAATATCACTACGGAGGGAGAAGGGTTGAAAAAATCACCTCACGTAATTAATGGACGCCCCCTACATTACTTGAAGATAACTGCTTGGTCTAGTGGCGATCTATATGATTTGCTGGTTCTCGGATCAATTCCCAGATCAGGAGAGACTTTGTGGGAATTATAGTAACACGATGCCTGAAGCCTGGACTACAAGAGAGGTAGAAATTACTTTGATAAATAAAGTATAAAAACAAGACAATATCTTTTTAAGGGAAAGAAAAGCAAACGAAGTTAACAGTGAACAGTATTTTAGAAGCTATAGGTAATAGCAAATTAATACAATAGAAGTAATTGAAAATGGAAGTTCTTTCTGTAAATAATATCGATTTTTCATCCCTTGATGTATATTTGCTTAAGAAATCTACACGAACTTTGTACTAGTTCGTGATTTATTTAATAGTATATTTAAAGAAATTTGTAATTTAATAATAAACAACTATACACACGCTACTTAACGCAATTAAACGATTATTGCAATAATCTCTGGGATCTGAGAGAAATACTTTATAAACAGCTGCAAAATGGACGGGAATGTGCCACTCAAATGAATACTTAAACACAACGGGAAAGAAGTTCAAATTTTACTAAAACAAATTAAAAACATTTACCATCGGAATACGAATTAGGTTAATTGTTATGTAAACGACTGTTGGCTGTAATTAAAGTTGGATCAGTACATTATACACCTGCTTATAAAATCATATAACTGCCCTTTTCTTTCTTTCAAGTGTAGTCAATGCAAGATTGGATCAGTGACACACTCGTCATTCAATATGAATTAGGTATAGGGTTTAGATAGCATTAAAATATATCATACATCTTGTTATTTTATTCATGTTTTTGCACTAAGTTTACAAAAGTTGCAGTAAGACTAAAGTGGTATAGAAACAGTTGGAAGACTTCATACTTGTTTGATATGATGCCTTTTACAGACAAAAAATTCGGCAGGAACCTTAATATTTCGTATTTATGATGTTCCTTCCTGACCTATTATGATATTGAGTTATTAGTTTCTACTTTTGGTTATACCGTTGCCATTGCTAGTAGTGTTGAATAACAGAGTCGTTAATGTATTCAAATGTCAAGCAGAATTCTCGTTCACGTGTTACGGATCAGTGTTCACCAGAAATAGCCTTTAATAGTTTAGCCAGTGGTCCAATTTGCACCATAAATTAGAGAAAGGTCGTGGTTGACAATTTCTGCACCTTTGTGTTGTGTGATAAGCTCGTTTCCATGGCATTTATTTTAAATGACATGTTCTTTAAAAGAATGTGTTCTAAGATATTCCGTTGTGGATAGAAGCTTAAATTTATGTTCTTTGCATGGCTGATGACTATGCTTGACTATTTACTATCAGATGGGCAGTGATTTCACCTGTTTTCAAAGGTAAAACATAGTATGGGATGTGTTTAAACATTCTACTAAGCAACTATATCCCTTATAAATGCTGTATGTTTTCTTAATATATTTATCTAGAATGCTACACTAAAGTGTGTTTTGTGTGAAGATTTTCGTAATAAAAACCAATACTAATTAAATGAAACTTTAATTAATGGTAGGCAATTTGTTATAAGATAATAGTACAACAAGATTAATGTTAGTAGGCAAGTAATTTAATTGTAGTTATATATCGCAGTGGATTCTGCTACCTAATAAACGAATGTAATTGTAAATGCTTTAATGTAGTTTCAGACTAATTATTAAAAGACTCAATCGTCATAAAGATTAGATAAAACATTAAACGTTAGTGTTGCTGTTAAATCTGATTTTACAGGAGAAACGAAATGTCTACCAAAATGTTAAGGAACATCGAAGTTAGAAGACATTCAACGTGATTTTTTCGTAAAAAGCTACTGAGGCCTCTAAGGAGGTCATACGCGTTAAATATTTATGGCCACATAATACCAAGTTCATCTATAAATCTTTGAGTATAATCCTGTGGGGAATTTAAATAGGTAATGTTATAAAAATAGCGATACGACAAAACACGTTTAAAATGCTGGTAGCATCTCTGATAACATTACATTCTGTATTTCAAGAACTAAATTTTGAAATGCATACCTTTGAAGAAGCGAAGTCATAAAATATATTTAAGTAGTTAGAGATAAGTTTAAAGGTAAATAACAGCTTGTGTTTAATATACATTAGTTCGTTATAATGGGATGTAACTTTTATCAGATTCTGGTTGATGCTCGTGTATGTACTTTAATAGTATCTACCCTACTACATATAGATACAGATCATTCTCGTCTGCTGATTGCGGATTTCTAAAGATATTGAGCACAATAACTAAATATATCAAAGGCTTGTAAGTCTTTTCCTGCAATTTACTGGTGGTAGGTCTCTCATATGTGAAAGTCTGCCTGGGTAGGTATCACCGCAATGTCTATTTCTGCCGCGAAGCAGCAGTGTGTAGTCACTGTTGTGTTCCGGTTCAAAGGACATTGTAGGCAGTGTAACAACTGGACATAATAAGACTTAACATTTCATGTCTCAAGATGGCGAGCGAAGTGGAATACCAAACAATACTTTGTAATTCAAGGTGTTGGATGGAGTTTCTGATATTTATGGGCGGTCGTATTGCTTACCATCAGGCGAACGGCAAGCTCGTCCCGTCATTCAAAGAAATGAAATAAAAAAAATCTTACTAGAAATCGTAATGTTTTTAATAATAAAAAGTGGCCTACCAATTAATCCACATGACTTATGCAAAGCTCTTTCAAAATCCACTCGATGGCTTCTGCGCAAATTTTGATGAAACATCTAATCAAGTTTTACATTGTATGATTTAAATAAAGCGAAACATTCAAACCCTAATTCTGTTTCAACGTGACATAAAACTGAATTATGTTGGTACACTAACAACTGTGTAGGCAATTACAAAACACGAGTGTGAGTAATGACGCCGGTGCAAGGTGCATGCGGGACACCTGCGATCCTATGTTTATATCCATACACGAGACTTGCATTAATGTCGCTGTATGTCTACAATTGTAGCTTATCCACGACAAGGTGGGAAAAATATCCCAAATATTAGGGAAATTTGTATGTAAAAGCTTTACCCTTAGTCATGTGTTAAGGAGTTTTTATTTACGTTATGTGACACAGCACATGCCTAGCAAAGCCAGGCATGGAGCCATGTGTTAAGTCAAGCCAAAGCCAAAGACAACGCCAAAGCCAAAGCCAAAGCCAAAGCCAAAGCCAAAGCTAAAGCCATGCCATGGAGGTTGAATGCCGTAACTTCCACTCAAGCCAGCCAGCAGTATCAATATTGCCTATGGTCCGCCGTTGATTGTTCGTGACGGGTATAAAAACCTAAGGCATTAATTTCAATGGACATTCAATTATGTGCACTAGTATAAGGCGAAACGCTGGCCGTCTAATAAAATATAATAATTAAATCATTTGCATTTATATTCCACCCTTCTGTATTAATTAATTAGGAAATTCGTTTTTTAAACTCATAAGAGACTTTAAAGTTCGATTTGCCCGGACATTTTGAATTCTTTCGTAGTTTGTAAAGGAAAAATCCGAAGAAATCCTTAAAGCTTGGTAACCCTACTATTGAATAGAAGGATATGTGATAAAGAGTATCTATTTCTGGACGGAATCCTGCGATTGTAGTGTTTATATTGGTGTAATTTGTGATTCTAGTTTTTATTAGAACAATGCCGTATTGTCTGGGCAGTAAAGGCGTCTATGCAAATGTTCCAGTGTTGCTCACAATTACTTATGTGATATTGATCGCATTGCGTGTTCCAATGAAATCTGGTATTATAAACCTAATTAATAAAACTCTTAACACTGAAAAAAAAACACGGCGTGAACCAATTACTTGTATCAAGTAACCGTGTGCTAAATAAAGAGTTTTGAAGATTCATTCTTGGAACCAGTTAAATCCAACAGTTCCTGGCATGAAAAAATAGCAGTCAGTACTACAGATTCGGATCAATAGTTTAAAAAATTACCCCCTAAATTCAAACCTAAACCTTTGGGTCAATTACGTATCAAATAGCGGAACCTCGCCCCCCTATGTGAGACACTATTGTCACCCATTTTCGATAATTATAAGTACTAATTTGAATCATTAGTGAAAAAAAAACCTATAAGTACTAGATTCTACACGTAATTATTTTGGAAAGATGATTCAAAAGCTATAAGGATGATGATGTTGATAACATTAATCCAAAGTACAATATTACGTCACGTATTAGATCATCGAGGCAATACACTGCACATCCCGTCTCGATATCACTATATCTTAGTATCCGCTGCAACAGCTTCTGTTTATAATCCATTTGCAAAGCTAATACTGCTATAATAAATGGTTCGTGCAAGCCGCGAAACAATTTTTTTTTTCACTTTGTATACATGGTATATAGGCGGACTTAATGCCATGGGCATTCTCTCCCAGTCAAACTTATATTCTTAGTATTAAAATTATGAAAAATATAACGGCACAGTTTTGAAAATTATTATATGCAAATGATTAATTTCTGCGGCTTTGGCCAATGATACTACCGTTTCATAAATAGTAAATTCTAACTCGTTGCCTGTACTCACGTCTTTTAAGCACAGTTGTTACATTGATTGAAGTGGCATATTATATAGCATATATTTTTTGTCAATAGTTCTTCTCATCAATTCCATCTCGGATTCAGAAATAATAATAATGAGATGTAACTACGAGAGAGGAAACAGTATTGACTTGCCACATCCATACCTAGTGTTTGGGAAAGAGATCTATTTTTTTACTTTTTGGATTTTGACCTAAAGACATACAATACTGCTATAAAAAATCATTTCGGACCGATATCCAGAGCGGACAGTCTACTATTTTCTACTATATTCTACTAATAGTATAAACCTGATCTGAGACGATTTTTTCTAGTGAGGTACAATTTCTTCGTAACCAGATAATGCACAAATATACAAAGAAATTTCCTCATAAAGAGAACTTGTCGTATCTATACTATCACATAAGGCGCTGAGCAGATCTACAAAGATCATTATCGTATACAGACATACAGATGCAGTTATTGCGCAAACGGCCCCACCAAAATCACATTCCACATCAGGTAGTAACCACTCACCGTCACCGTTAATAGTAACCTCTATTACAATAGCCTAGAGCAACATTTCCCTCGCGAGATTGATTCACAATGCGGGATTTGCGAATTTTGACGTGAACGGCGCGTTCACCCATTGTGTCCGCGATTCTCATGCGCTCGACATCAAATTCTCAAAACTTATTCTTTTGTGCGAACGTAGAAAGAATTTTAATGCTTCCGTTTGAACTTGAACAGAATCCCACAATGGCAATAGCACTTTGTTGCGTAACGTCGGCATATTTGATAGTCTTGCGATTATTTTCTTGTCTCATTCGTGTTTCCGAGCATGTATCTCACATAACTTGAGCTAGACAGTCATCGTCTTAAATCCGTCAATTAGATATTCCGAATGAATAATTGTCGTACTGGTTTTAATTCAGACATTGTTGGCGCCACATAAAACTGATTAGCGTTTAACAAATACTTGTTATCAGGGATCAGCATTGCAATGAACTTTGACTTTAACCGATAAATATTCAAACTATAAGCATACATAACGATGACTAGATATTACTCTGTCATGCAGAAGATTCAAAATATGAGTCAACATTTCCCGAAACTTTACTCATGCTTGAGGTAAATACGTGAACACAACTTCGTGATGTGACGAAACATATCAACTCACTATTATACAGGGAATGTTACCACTTTCTTGATCGCAAAATTAATTATTGTCAAATTTCTAAACGTCATATCGAGCGGAAACAACGCTGTTAAACTTGTCGGGTGAGTTTATACCTGCACAATTAAACATAGTATGATAATGCTGTGTTTTTACCGGACCGTGGGAACGCGCCACCATATTGCGACTCAAATCGGCGAATAAATCCATGCAAAAGCCTGTTTCGCGAGTTACCTGTCTATAATATAATAGATGTGTACGCGTCGGCTACCTATACGACTGCTATTTTAGGGCTGTAACCATGCAACCTCGTTTTGAAATGTGTTTAATCTTAGCTATCGTTCGAATTTGTATCTTGATTATGTTGAATTAGATCTCGATTTAATAATTGAATCAATTCCAAATCATTTGTATGAAATTTTGCTGTGTAGCCGTTGTACAGGTGGACACCTGGACAGTTTAGCATTCCAGGGAGCAAAAGCAATATCTCCTCGAAGCCTCCGGCAATTCCGGAGGCGTGAGCGTGCATTTAAACCAGTGCACTCATTAAGTTTCCCATCAGATCTTTGATCGCAGCCGTGATGGCGTCATTCGGAGCTGCCAAAACATGTTTCGACCACGGAAAGAAAACAAAAGTGTCGATGCACTTTTGAATGGAAAAATATGCGCAAAGGTCAATAATACCTGAGTTATCTATATATATAAAAATCAATTGCTGTTCGTTAGTCTCGCTAAAACTCGAGAACGACTGAACCGATTTGGCTAATTTTGGTTTTGAATTATTTGTGGAAGTCCAGGGATGGATTAAACGGTGACGAACATAAATAATAAATAACGGAAAATACTAAAAATGACAATATAAGTTTTCAATACAAAATGTTCCTACCTGTCAAACATTTCATGTCTTTTCTCTTTTTAGAAATAAAGAACTGTAACATATATATAGATGTATTCAGAAATAAGTCTGTTTCATAGTTGTAATATGAGGTCCGATTTCTTTGGTTTATTTTGTTCAAATACAAAACATTTCAGAAATAAATAAAGTGTAAAAGTGTCAGTGGGTTCTTAAAAATAGAAAATAAATAAATAAATTTCAAGACTATTATTAAAATCTATCATCAATTTGTCAGTGCGTAAGAACTTTATTTATTGTTATTGTCACAAAATGCCACGGAGAAGATGACTTAGATCGTCGAAGTTAATCAAATGTGCGACAAGCTACCGCACGCGTAAACCGTACTCTCGACTAGCGAGAGACAGATAATGATAACATACGTATTGTATGGCAAAATTGTTTTTCACAATAAATAATAATAATAAATGTATGTAGGTGATACGAAGTTCACCGGGCCATCTAGTATAACATAAAAAACCGGTATAGTGCAAATCGGAAATTACGTAGTATAAAAAGGTTTTTGCAACTAATTTGCATCATTTTTATACGTAAGTCGGTTCCTTTAATACCTAACCTCAAGACGATACTAATGGCTGGCTTAGAAGTTTAACTTGGATGTAGTTTGTTTAAAAACAGAGAAGATAGTTTTTATCCGCTGTAATACTCTTTGAAGATAACCGATACTTCACTTTATCAAATAAGTTGCTTTATTTACGAAGCCAATTATATTTTGTATTCGTTCGGCAACTCGTTCCTTATAATCGTAAAAACTCAAGCCTTAAGACTATTCTTAAGCTGCTTGATGGATATATAGCTCGTAATGTCTAATGTTAGGTTTATTTTGTGACACGTATTTGTAAAATGTAGAACATGTCGTTTTAAGGCTGATTTTTTCACCAGATTTAATTTGTTCGTAGTAAGAAGTGAAATAGAAACAAATTAATAATGACCGTTGTATGTATAAAGTTGTCAATTTGTCCCACTTTTATATTCAGTCAGGTTATATATAACATTTGATCGATAATTTTAATCCGATTATCGAAAAAACGTTTTCGAAACGTCGGGAGAAAATTATAAAAAACCACGATTGTTTTTATTCTTTTTATTGTTTTAAATGTCGAGACGAACTTGCCATTCGCCTGATAGTAAACGACACGACCGCCCATAAACAGTAGAAACACCATCCAACACATTGAATTACAAAGTATTGTTTGGTATTCCACTGCGCTCGCCATCCTGAGACATGAGATGTTAAGTCTCATTATGTCCAGTAGTTACACTCAACATTACAAAATCCAAAAAAATGTTGTATTTCAATGTCTAACATTTGCGTAAACATAAAAAATCATGAAATAAAGAAAATTGTTATGATCGATAGAGATATTCCGAATTTCTGATTAGAATTTATTCATTGGTAACCAAGATCACACGCTTGTCAACTTTGAAGCATTAAAACTTCTAACGTTGCAGTCCCTAGTTTTTCGAACAAATCTTGAAAACGCTTTGCCTTGAACCGTCTTAATTGAATCAACTCAAAACATTTTAGTTATTATTTGCCGTAATAATAAAAACTTTGCCATCTTACTGTTCGACATTTAACCTTTGAAGACTCCCAGCTTATGTGGAACGGCATTATCAGCATATTTAATAATTTACTTAAATTTATGTGCATACTCTTGATAAAGAAATCTTTAATTAAGAGTTATAAGTCATTCGTATTTATGTCGTGATTAACTGGAATTGAAAGGCGAATATCTCTCGTGACATATTACGCTGCGCTGATTCAGACAAAATTGCGATAGTTATTAGAGATTTTACAATAATTCTTTGTTGCGAGTTCAAATTGTATAGGCTATTACGTCTTCATAATTATTACTTACTTATATGTACATATTATGTACATTAAAAATTACATCTCACTATGCAATAATTTATCCGCTATGTATTACGTTATTAATAAACACACATTCACACTTTGTTTCCTCGAAGGGGTAGGCAGAAGCGCAACTATGCATCTACTTTTCCGCCGTGTGTATTCCGTCCCATTGTGTGATAGGGGGCCAGCCTATCGCCATATCGGGCACAAATAACTCCAAGCTGATACAGAATAGAAAAACCCAGTCACTTTGTCCAACCAATGCGACGTTATTAAGATATTATTAAAATAAAATAAATGACCCATCAAGTACTTTATTTATCCTTACTTATTCATCGTGACAGAGTTTGAAATTAAAATAGAAGTTTAATTAAAAGGTTTGTCTAGCAATGTCTAGTCAGAGTCTTTGTAAATTATTATTTTAAGTTATTTGCATTCTTGTATCTTTGAAATTGTTGAAATGTTTTAGTTTGAAAATGTAAGTCTGATATTTTTTGTAGCATCATCTCGATTTATATGGTAATTTATGAAACTTATTACACTTTTTTTTTTAATTTGATTATTGTATGCTTTAGTCAATTGTAATGAATATCATTGTAGTTGGTTTTTGGATTTTGTAGTTGGTTTCATTCATTTATTTTAATTAAATAATGAACAGTCACGTTTGCAATGTTTGTTTTTCAAGAAATCCCAACAAAGGCACTATAATTCGAATTGATAAAGCAATAAACAATAACCGTTTACCATTTTGACGGATTTGTAAATTAAACATTTTTATCTAATACCTTCCGATAACTGGCTGTTAGGTCCTATATGATGCAATTATATAGGTATGTATACCTATAAAGCTGAAGAGTTTGTTTGAAATTGCTAAAATCAGGAACTTCTAAACCGCTTTTGATATACTCGTATTTAAGTAATATTTAACTAATAGGAAACTACATTACTATTGAATGCGGCAAGCAAATTGTATCCCGGCAAAATATTTATCCAGAAAAACCTTTTTCACACGAGCGAAGCCGCAAGCATAGTTTTAGTATATCATTGGCATCAAATGGTCAATAGCAGGCAAATTCCACATCGTTTAGTGACATTTGGCATCCCCAAGCCAGGTGCGGGCGCAGAAGGCGCGGCACGTGCGTTCCACATCTGCCGTTAAGTAAAAACATAAAATTATCTATACAACACACCTCGAAACATCTGTTGTATATTGCCATCATCTGCCATACGCGTTACGTATTACAAAAATTGACAAAGAAAAATAAAAAAAATATCGGGTCGTAACCCGGAATCCTTTAAGTATCTATTATATTTCTTCATTTGTTACGTGCATCTGTCTATGCTATTTTCAATAAAAGGTCCCAACGCTTTGTTTATCTATGTCAAAAAGGACCAATCAGAACAAAGTTTTTTGACATGTTTTCAAATGAGTTCTTTTGATTGGTTCATTCTTGGAATCGGATTGAAGATTGAGATTGGGATCATTTATTTAAAACTGCTGTAAGATGAAAATATCGTTCGTTCGTTCAGGATTGTTTGCAAGCACATTAGATTTCTACTGTGATTAAGATTTAATAAATTTGTAATTTGTTTGGTCGGAATATAAAGGTTATAGGCAAAACTTATAACCCAAATAATTGCATTGCCTCTTGCGTTGGAAGAATTTTTATAATGGCATGGTTACGTAATTTTTCTAAGGTTTCCTTTTCCGCGAATTTGGGGGTTACTGACCAAATTGAGTTTCACGTCCGCAAGAAACCAAAGAAATGTGAATGCGGCTTTACATCCTCAGTTCTATTTCAGAGCATGTGCCCAAATTTTTTGCAAGTGCTTCCTCTGGCAAATCGTGTTGACGCTTTTTTAGTGTCGTCTTTTTTTTAGTGTCGTCTTTTTTTTGGTAGGTCTCACGTATGCGAGCGATCGTCTGGGTAGGTACCGCCGCGTTGTCCATTTCCGGTAAACTCATAAATTCAAAGCAGGATAAAAAATCAGCAATGGTATTCAGGTAGTGTTGATTGCATTCGCTTCGAACTACGCCATTCAAGTTCAGTTATGGTTTGATACCGATGTGCATACAGATAGACTCATCAAAGGTAATCCGGATTACGAAATGACCCATCACGATACCGTCTATCAAAGGTTTAGTGTTGGTAAATTGCGATGCAGTGCAACGCGTTATTTTTTTGACTAATTGAGTATTTTATACTATACATCATTTCATCCTCGAAACGCGCCCCAATTTTTTAACGGGGAGGGGGTGGCTGATGTAAGCGCTTTTCCCGATGCTGTCCATCGTAGTGTGCATGTACTCATGCTGCTCACGCACAGTAAGCGATGAGGAAAAGTAGTGGGACGCGTCTTTGTTTATGAAATGATTTATAATGTTAAACATCCCCCACGCAAATAATTTATACTTGTAATATGCATTAGCAAAAGCTTTATTACACTGCAAAATGTGGATAATTTAGTTGAACTAGTTTGTACTAACTCAGAAAGATAATAGATCTCCCCTTTAAAAACTCGTTTTCTACTCGTCGGTAATATAAACATTTGGCATGATAGAAGAGTTATATCTTGTTGAATTTACTGACGTCTTAGGAATGATAATAATAATATCAGACCTGTATTATATACTTGCCCACTGCTGAGCACGGGCCTCCTCTACTACTGAGAGGGTTTAGGCCTTAGTCCACCACGCTGGCCTAGTGCGGATTGGTAGACTTCTCACCCCTTCGAAATTCTTAGGAATGAGGATTATCGCTAAATGTTTAGATTCAACTTATTCTATTAATCTGCATCACAAAGCATCTGTAATTTGTACTTCACCTCAACTACAAATCGCAATTCGTACTTTATAGTATTGCGCCTCAACTACAACTTTCAATCTGTACTTTATTTATAATCCCTTCTTTCTCAGGATTGTCACGGACCTGATTACCAAGACCTGCCGGTTGCAGACGACGTGCAGAACTACGAGCTGATCTCTGGTTATCAAAATGATACTCACACTACAATTGAGTTCAGAAGGCAGCTGGACACGTGTGATAAACAAGACTTTGTTATTGGCGTGAGTTTTTTTTTATTGATTTAATGAATTATAATGTACTACTGTTTGTTATTCCCAATGAATGAAATAAATAATTGTAAACTCTTAGCTAAACAAAAATGTTTCAGGATTAAGTATCTTTCTAATTGAATTTAAAAATTGCGCATGTGTTTAATCTTAAAGGGTATTTTATTATATGTGTATTTATTTATTGTATCAACAGAGCTAAGTAATAAAAAAAAATGTGAATACTATTACAGTCATATGAACGCAACGCAAAAATAAAGACGGTAGATGTAACCTTAATTAAAGGTGCAAATGGTAAGCTGAAGATTATTTATATATGATGTATGAGATTGAATAATCGTCCAAAGTAAATACGTCACGTTGCTTAGAGGTTTGAGAGTATCATAATAGAGAATCTCTACCTATATTTAGAATTTCATATATAATCAAATTAACTTACCTAAAAAATCCAAAAAGAACACGAATATAGAGGTGTAACACGATCGATTGTCCATTGGATGCTGGTCAATAGAGGACGTTACCTTGTATGCATGGTTTTAAACCCTATTTAGACCCAAAATTATGCAGTAAAAGGTTTATTTAAACATAAGTGAGATTTGTATAAAAATCGACCTTACCAACTTCTCAATTAATATTGGAGACTATTGTGTTACACTCTGTATATATGTTTATACCTCAGTTACCAACTTCTTAATTAAATTGGAGCCTCTCTCCTGTTACACCTTGTAAATATTATATCTCAGATATCCGCAATATTACTACTATGTATATACAATGATGAAGGCAATAATATGTATTTACAGGAGGACACAACACAAATCCTGTGGGCTCTAGGTCCCGATGGGTCGGATGGTGATCTTCCTAAGCAGGTGAAGAGTAGTAACAGACCGCTGCGGTTGTTACTGCCTGTTTCAAAACCTGACTCCATACCTTTGAGGCATTGGGATGTACGATTTAATAATGTAAGTATTTATTTATTTATTAGGTTTTCCAGCAGACTTAACACTACGATTACAATAATTTAAATATTATAACTTATAGCTATATAAGTTATAATATTAGCCTACAAGGTGGACGGACGACCTGGCTAAGGTCGCAGGAAGTCGCTGGATGCAGGCCGCTTCCAACAGGTCGACGTGGAGATCCTTGGGGGAGGCCTATGTTCAGCAGTGGACTTCCTGTGGCTGAGAGATGATGATGATGATGATGATAGCTTTATAATGTAAGCCCAAGTTAGGAAAACTCAACATGCACATAATTTAAACTAAAAGTGACCCAAGCGCAGCAAATATAGTATTATTTTCAGTATTTCATCATAATATATGATAGGATGGATTTTATTTGGCTTTTCTTTTAAAATCCTTTTTCAATTGTTTGTGAGCGCACAAATATTAGGTCCAACATCAAGAGACTGCGTCTTCGGTCTCTAAAATTATATCAACTGTCTCTACGTTTAATCATTTATTATTAAACTTCCATCGACTAATAAATATGTAATAAATTTAAACCTTATCAATAACATAGTTTACAACAGCTTTTTAAAGTTACATGTAAACGATAATTCATTATAACAGCATTATTACAGATAGAGCTATAAATAAGTTAACACAGTGAACCGTGAAGTATTAAATAAGTTCTTAATTCTAACCTCAAGATGGCAACATTTTTAAAAATCTTTTCAGTTTCACAAGATAGCTAGTTGCATTATTTCGCTCCATATTACCTAAAGCACAATTTAAACAACTACTGTCAATTCCAGCTCACAATCCCCCACGACATGGCAACACTGTTCTGGTGTAAGGTCTTCAAGGCCCCCGACCTGGCTAAAAAGCATCATATAGTAGGTTATCAACCTATCATAGACAGCAGACCCATCAGAGATGGGAAACCTGTTGTGGAGAAGGACAGCTTGTCGCCGGTCCATCATATGGTGCTGTACGAATGTGCTGAGGACGAGGACAAGCATCTGTGGAATAACTGGGCGGATACTGAGGGATACTACGGCCCCACCAGGCCGAGTGGTTGGGCGACATGTGCGAGGCCTATTGCCGCGTGGGCTATAGGTTCAAAAGGTAATTTTAAATTTTCTTGTATTTATTTCTTACCTTTCTGTACGTGGATTTGTTGCTTGAATTCGGTTTTATGAAATCAAGTATTTATTTTGTTTTAGAATAGGATGAGTCTAATAAAAAATGCCCACATTCGTTTTTCTTTAATATCAATATGTACAGACACTGACCTGTTACAATTTTGTAATACGTGTTTACATTTCTTTATGTTAAATGATACAAAATAATAAGTGTGAAAATATAAATTCCAGGTGAATTCCTGCCGGAGAATGTGGGCATACCGCTGGGTGAGAAAGGCGGCGTCTCGTACTACATGCTGGAGATTCATTACGACAACCAAGCGTTACACGAGGGTGAGTATATTAGCTGATGTTTAGGGAATTTTATGTAAATTGGCCTCCTAGATATTTTTTTAAGGAATAGGCGGTGTAGCTAATGTGAGCTAATTGAGGGATAAAAATTTGCATCATACATATGCAGGGTTATTTTTAAGGGCACAGCAAATTGACGTATTATTGGACGAACCATAGATGTTTCCCTTCAACAGCATTTGTAATTATGCCAGCCTGTTGAAACCGGATATACACAGGGTGATCCTAAATCACGACACACTTACGTGGATATACACAGGGTGATCTCGGAACGACACACTTACGTGAGCCATTATGGCGGGTTTTATCACCGGCGCCCGTTCCATGGCTCGCTAAGCTAATAAATCAATACTCAACCCTTCATATGTTTCCAGTGCTGGACAGCTCCGGCATCCGCGTGCACTACACGCCGGCCCTGCGCGCGCACGACGCGGCGCTGCTCGGCGCCGGCGTCGGCGTCTCCGCGCTGCACGTCATACCGCCCAAGCAGCGCCGCTACAGGACCGTCGGCATCTGCAGCCCCGAGTGTACTAATAACGTGAGTATATACATCCACACTCAGTGCTGGACAGCTCCGACATCCGCGTGCACTACACGCACATTACTACACTAATAGGGGATAAGCCTATAGGCATTTCGGGCACAAATTCCTAACTCTGGGCTGATACTGAGTAGAAAAATATAAAGTCACTTTTCCCGACCCGGAGATCGAACCCTCAGCAGTGCAGTCGAGCCGCAATACAACTACGCCACTGAGGTAATCAGTTGATTTCAATTTTATATTATTAATGTAAAAGTAACTAAACCTGTCTGTTACGCCTTCACGGTCGAACCGTTGAACCAATTACGATAAAATTTAGTATGGAGATAGTTTAAGACACTGAGAAGTACACAGGCTACTTAATATTCTGGGAAAATAATATATATTGGGCCTTTTAACCAGGAAAAAACTTTTTCACGCCAGGTGAGCCAATGTACATTAATACACTTGAATCTCATAATGTATAAGTTAGTTTGCTCAAAACCTAATAATTATAGCAAATCACGTTTTTTTTTATAAAGTATTCTCCATTGAATGTAAAAGAGTTGAAAATGTGGCCAGCTGTCTACATATTGTGTTTGTTTACAGACTATGCCGGAAGAAGGTATCAACATTGTGTCAGTTTTACTTCACGCTCACGGCACGGCCAGAAAGATTTCATTGAAACACGTCAGAGGCACCCAAGAATTACCGAGAATTTCGCAGGTGAGTAACACACATCTAGTATTAATAGAATTTAAGTTCATAATTATCGCCATCTAGCGGGTAATGAGTGCAACTCTTTCTGGTGTGTCAAGGTTGTGTCGTAGTTTTGGTATCTAACACTATTACCTCTCTTGAAAAACAGATGGCGCAGTATCGGAATTGCCATTTTTATGGTTGATGGGCACGGCTAGAAATAATTCTTTCTTAACAGAATATGTGATCCTGTGGTTATCCCTCGCCAGTCGACACAATTATTAAAAACTCTATATATCTATACTAATATTATAAAGAGAAAAAGATTGTGTTTTAGGAGGTTTGTAAGGGCTAATCTCTGGACGTACTAAAGCAATTTTGAAAACTCTCTCACTAATAGGAAGCTAAACTACTCCTGAGTAAGCGGGACTTTTATCTCGGGATATTTTTTTTATCGTGCCGCGGGCAAATGCTAGTAGAAAATACAGGCTGGTCCCGGAATGCTAGACGTCCAGCTGCGATGGCCTTAGTGAAATTAAATTAAATTTTCCAGGAGAACTCATACGACGCGCGCTACCAACAGTCGCGCATCGTGCCCGGCGGCAGGAAGTTCCTGAGGGGCGACACGCTCATCACCGAGTGTACGTACGACAGTACATCGCGAGACAAACCTATACTTGGAGGATATTCTGCACAACAGGTTCGTATTGTAACAGTAGCAGTCTGTACTAGGGAACTGTGATAGAGGTTTCCATTGTAGAGTATTTTTGACTGCCTCGGTGGAGTAGGTGTAATTGTACATGGTATTATTACGACTACTGCGCTGAGGTCTTGGGTTCGAATCCCGGGTCGGGCCAAAATAATTGTAACTGGGTTTCTCAATAAAAATTACTGTCACAGCTCGGTGTCACGAACAGAGAGTGCACTTGTGTATTGCGCTCAAACTTGAACTCTATAATATCTCCTGCGTACTTGTCTGACCTCCGTTAAGATAGGCCGCCGTGGCCGAAATTCGGGTAGGAAGGAATCAATCAATTAATTTGACTTCTCCATTTTAACAATTACGATGCAATACGTAATACGATATTTTACGAAATTAAATTCTATTTTAATAACAATATAACCCATTTTCCAGGAAATGTGCCTCAGCTTCATACTGTACTACCCGCGCACGGAGCTGGCCGGCTGCTACTCCATGACGCCCGTCAAGGAGTTCTTCGAGACCTTCGGCGTGAAGGAGTTCTCCAAATTGAGTTTCATGCAAGTGGAGAATATATTTTTATCATCAGGGTAAGTTTTGATTTAGCTTTTTTGGAAGCTATGCTAGTAATTGCTCGATATAATGAAACGTACTTCAAAAACGTTGCGAAGGAGTTTGATCCTCAATATCGGGTCGGGCAAAGTGATACTTGGATTTTTCTGCTTACTAACAGGCCGGAGTCGAGTAGTCTAGTTCGTTGTGGAATGGACTGCCGAGACGAATGTCCGCAGGTTCAAATCCCAAGGGCACACACCTTTGACTTTTCTAAAAAAATATGTGTGTATTCTTTGTGAATTATCGCTTGCTTTAACGGTGAAGGAAAACATCGAGAGGAAACCTGCATACCTGAGAAATTCTCTATAGGAATTTTCGAGGGTGTGTGAAGTCTACCAATCCGCACTAGGCCCTCGTGGTGAACTAAGGCTAATCCCTCTCAGTACTAGAGGAGGCCCGTGCCCAACAGTGGGACGGTATATAATACAGAGCTGTTATTATGGTGATAGGCTCGCCTGCAGTCACATCATAGCGCGGAATACATTTCTCCAAAAGTAGGCACTTTAGTTGCACCTCCAACTCAACTCGACCTTCTCCTTTGGAGATAAAGACGATATATGTACGGAATTTTTTTAGAGAACTTTCATGATTTATTTGTTCACTGTTAAATCTAGATATACTGGGTCATTTTGACATTGCGTTACTAAATGAAACCACATACTCGTCTTCAACTTTGCAGAAATTGTGCCAAAAATCATCCATCAATAACGAATATTTTCATGAAAAATCCTGGTTTTAGTTTTCTGTATTTTTCATCATTTTGTAGTTTAATGCGAATATGATGTGTGGTTGTGTGTATTTCTGACTGAAAGTATGATGTTGCCGCTGCAATGAATTCTATTAGACTAGTAGAGGCTATAGGGGGCGTAAAATTAAAATCTATTTTTGTCAATATTTATTTTGTTCGAAACTTACACTTTTTTATTTAACATCGAAGGCTCAAGTAGCATATTGTAAAGTGTTATTTCTAAGCAGATAAGTATGTGGGAAACCACATACTTAATGAAATTAAGCAACGCGATATCAAAATGACCCTGTATATAATAAGAAACATGGGTGACTCATTTGAAAAGTGTAATAATACTTAATACTTTGTTGTTTGCAGAAATTTCGAAAACTTACCGCCTCAACCAGATTTCACAATGAAAAACGAAAGAGACAGAAGGTACATCGAAGATGGCGCTGTGCAGGGCGACGATCAGGGCGTTAGCTTACTGAGTGAGTTCAAGATTTATACTTGCATAACTGTTTTACCATTTGCCATAGAATATTATACCGACCTGGCTGACTGGTTGTATATTCTTATGTTTACGCGAATGTTAGTCATTAAAATTAAACTACTTTTCGGATTCTATTGTGTTTTTTTATATCAGTCCCCTCCGTGACCAAGGCTGCAGTCTTCGAAACGTCGGGAGAAAACTAAAATATAAAAACCGCGATAGAATCCGAAAAATAGTTTAATTTTAATGGATTATTCGTCGACTCCGAAGCAAGACGAATCATTGTTGCTAATTTGTCATATAATATAATGTAAATATGGTCTTATTTCCGACCCAAAAATATTAATATCATAGAAGGCAGGGCTGGTCGTTTTTTTCGAATAACATAAAAAATGATTCTTTTTTTTTTTACAGAGGATCTGATAATTTGGGAGCCATTGGAGTTCCGCAACAAGTCGTTCATGGCGCATCTGAACGAGATGCCGTGGGCGGAGCATTTGTTGACGGAACAGATCGAGAAATCACTGTACAAGGGCATGCACATGACCTTCTGCAAGAAACGAGACGATAGTTGGGGCGTGGTGAGTTCATTTTGTATATCAGCATGATATAAGGGAGGGACTGTTTTCTGATGGTAATTGATCACATTGCTTAAACACGTGGTGGTATCTATACATATTATAAAACAAAGTCCCCTTTTCTGTCTGTCTGTATGTTATCGATTTTCTCAAAATCTAATTAACGGATTTTTATGGTATGGAGATAGTTTAAGACCTTGGGAAGGCTTCTTCTACCAAATAGATTTTAATGAAATTTGGTATGGAGATAGTTTAAGACCTTAGGAAGGCTATAGGCTACTTCATATCCCAGGAAAATGTATAGCGGGACTTTCATCCCGGAAAACTCCATCACGCGGGCGAAGCCGCTACCATAAGCTAGTTGTTATTCAAAATACGAAAGGTGCAGTAAAGCTAGGTATATACCAAGAAAAGTATGTGTTTGTTTCACAATGCTGAGTACAAATCAAGCGAACGAATGCGAAAGACTGTGTGGACGATTTATTTAAATTGAGAGTACATGCGGTCTCTATCGTCTAATGACTCTCACACGTTTGCTCGCACTGATTCGCACCCGCTTGCTTTAAAACCGGCATACCAGTTGTTTTCCCCAATCTCACATAAACTGCAACAGAATTCCAATAAATCTATAAACGTTATTTCTAAAATTGATATCTCTTTCAGCCGATACAAATACAAAACTATCCAAACTTCACCGAAGTGATGGACAACGACACATCAGAGAAATCGTGCCACTACAAAAGCGTTAACTTACCCTCATCTGTAACGAAGTCGACTACAGGTCTCGGCTCAACGAAAACCATCAGTTCCCTCCTTCTGGCTGCATGCGCAATAATCATGATCGCACGGTAATGATAAAATTTAAAAAAAAAGTTAAACCGGAACCAATGATTTTCTGTTGTTTTTATATTTTTCGTTTTATATACTTTGTTTTTTTTTTTTTGGAAAAACGGTCTGGATGTCTGAATGATATAGTATTATTTTGCCAAATTGTCATCACTTCGCAACTGTTTGTTGCGTTGCAAATGCTACTATGGTGTTATGCCAAAGTCGTTTAACGATTTCGTATGCGTTTTTAAATGAATTTTGTGCAAATACCGCGTCACAATAGCGATTCTTATGAATTTTCGGACAAAGCTGTTCTCTATGTAAGTTTAAATCTTCAATTATTATAAGTTTATGTAAATATTACATTATTTCTGTATAATTAAGTTATACCTGTTATTTTTATTTATGAACAATTTAATACATGTGTTGTGACGTCATCGTGCATATTGGTAACACTGCCATCTAGTGACGCTTGCAGTAACTAGTAACAAAACTTCATTTAGAAACGCAGTACTAGTAGTTAGCCGTGTAGATTTTTTCCCAATAAGCGAGTGAATGGTTTTGTGATTTATGTACTTATGAGTATTTGCTCATGGTTGCGATTACGGCAAGAAACTACCAAACTGTTGGTATATACCTGGTTTTTTACAATTGGATAGAATTCCGTCAGGACTGATTTTTATATTCCATTTTTCATTCTAATTTCCATGTTACATAACGGTGTGATGTTTAAATGTAACCTCGTTGTAATAGGAATGCAATACAATATGAATAAGTATTTGTTAGTTGTTGGGCGGTGTTTGTGTGTAAATAATTTAGGATAATCCCAATAGAGGGCGTTGTACGGTATTTATTGGTTTTAAACGTCAATTTAGCGACATCTAGTGACAAACTCTTTAACTACTTCTTTCAACAAAAATCGTCCAACAACTAAACCAGAGTTTCAATGCAAGACGTTTCCTCTCTATATTATTTTATATTTTCGTGGACTTTATGTATTGTCGGTTTGTAGTTGTCAACTATTTTGGTATATTGCGGATATAGTTTTTTTTTCACCCATTTGTCAGCTTTAAAAAAACATTTTCATTCTGATACAATAAATAAAAATGTTTATAAATCGAATTGAAATATACATAATTTTGAGGAAAATGAACCCAATCCGCATTGTTTTAGGGACAACTAACCAATACATTTCTTCAAGTATATTATGAAAGAATGCATGCTCATTTAATCTGAAATCGAACAAAAATAAATTATTTAAGTTCTAATGCCCTTAGTCCGAAAACTTATACAATACGGTGCCTTGTGCCTGCCTTCTAATTTGATACGTACTTTACATGCGTTTTTATAGTAGAACGTTCACTTAGGGCTGTGCATAGTTAGCAATAATTTAGCAGATGTATCTATAACTAAAATAATGTAAAAATGAAAACTTCTTTTGCTCTTAAAATAATGTATCACCTTTTTTATGCGGGAACGGCAGTGACCCAACTGCACCTGATGATAAGTGGGGTCCAATAGTATGTCGACTGACAAGAGATGATTACCCCTCGACAGTCGACACAATCATGCCGGCCTGTTCGAACCGTATATACAGGTTGATCCCCGAACGTGACACTTACGTGGGTTACTATGGCGGGTTTCAACTCCTAGTGTACGGTGGTCGCTATCCTGGCGGATGTAAAATATATCCTACCACCATCACTGTTGTCGCAAAGATGACAATTAAAACATATATTTTTATACTGCAATGATTGTTCAAGATTTATTTTCGAATTTGTATATAGCATCATTTTTATAATTGACAGTGTAGACGAAAATAATTTCTAATATCAAGATACCGTGGGTAGTTCTTGTCAATTTTGTACAGATATGTATGTCAATAAAATAAAATTGATATTTAATCGTAACAGGTAGTGATTATAAGAACCAAGAAGCAATAAAATAAATAGTAATTAAATATTTTTCCTTGTGAGTAAACAATTATTGATTATTCACCATATAATTATTTTAATAGATTAAAACACGAATAATTATCGGTTATAGAAACATGTGCTAAACTTATTCCATGAAAATTGTCGAGTCATTGTGTAGAGTGATCAATGGAATTTTGCTATTATTTTTAATTTATAATCTATTTCCTGAGGGTTTAGCTGTAAGAATACGCTTAGTAATTAAGTTTTATTTATTTAAAAAGTCAATATAATGTGTTTTATTAATTTCACAATGTGTTTTACTTAACCTAATAATTTTATAATAATAAGTCTCAAAACGCGTTATTTCATCACAGCCTATGTTTAGACCAAATGCGACACAAATAAAAACAATATAAGCTATCCAGTTAGTTTGTGATTCTTAAAATTTGCACCAAGATTCCAATACACTGTTGTATTTTTCTCTATTTCGCATATTTAAATAATATATATAGTTAAATCTGCGAAATGAGATATTGAAATCTAGATATTTTTATAATTTATTGACTTCAAGGCCTTCTAAAATAGCGAAACTTTTTCTCAGCGCTCGTATCTTCTTTCAACTTCAATCCATCAATAGGTGCTGGTTCTGGCTCTATTGGGCTGGGTAGAAGTGGCGCTACTTCCACTACTTTCTTTTCTGGCTCTGATTTGGAATTGGATGAATCAGATTTGGAAGTAGTTGAATCAGATTTGGAAGTAGTTGAATCAGATTTGGAAGTAGATGAATCGGATTTGGAAGTAGTTGAATCAGATTTGGAAGTGGATGAATCATTATTAGAATTTGTTGAATCGGAATTGGGTACAGCAGGTTTCTCTTTAGAACTCTCTTCTTTTTTATCGTTATTAACTGTAGCTACTGGTTTCGGTTCAGAATCAGGTTTACTTTCCACATTTTTATCGTTATTAGTAGATGCTACAACGGGCTTTACGTTCGAATCAGGTTCTCCAAATCTATTGGCATTAGTATCAGAATTGGATATAGGCACGGAATTGGAATTCACAGCTCCAGAATTAGCATTATTTGTGGTTGGAATGGGATCGTTAAATGAACTGGGTCTCTGAGGGTAGGTTTGAGGATTTTGTCTATGGGCTTCGTATGCTTGCCAGTTGATGAACCAGAAGGGCTGCTTGTCCACCGGTAGTTTGCTGAGCCTGTCTATAAAGGCTAAGTCGCCGTGCGCTTCGACGGGCAGTCTAGGAGTGGTGCCATCGACTTCACCGAATCTGGAAATCATATGGTAATATTAGATAATATTATATTGTAGAATCATACATAGAATTAATATAAAACTACCCGGCTTTTGAGTTTTGATTTGTGGAATTGTTCATGATTTTTTTATTTTACTGTTCTGGAAATAATATGGTAATTATATTATGATTATATAGTATTATAGAATCATACCCTCGCCAATCATTATTGCGTCAAAAATGTAATATAAAAGTACCCAGATTTTGAGCTTTGATTTGAACTTGATCATGATTTTTTTCTTTACTGTCGATGCGGCGTGTCATATGGAGTCATTTTGTAATATGTGTGTGATTCGTGGAAGTTTATAATTTGTAGAATTGTCAAGCGTTAATATTTTTTACACACAAGCATCCTTTGGTCAAAAACATATTAAAATACATATCTAACTCTACATTAATTTAAAACTTGTTTTAATTTATTGGGTGAGTCATATATCGGTGCGCCACACTTCGTGGACAAACAAGATGTCATTGTATTTAAATGAACATGCATAATGTAAATACAGTACATACGAGTATATGGGCATCAGAAGCCAGATTTATCACTATAATTCAAAGCCTAGGTCAATGAACTCTTGTAAATGTAAACAAACTCATCGTCAAAATCGTATTAAGGAAAGCGCCGTTCTCTTTCAACGCTCCTATACACAGCTACGAATCATATTATACACTACTAGCTTTTGCTCGCGGCTTTGTCCACGTGAAGGTGTTTTCCGTGATATTTTTTTCCGACTTGATATGTATAGTGGCTTGAGGCGGCTCTAGCTCATGTGCCGCCCGTGTGCAATCAATTCCTGCGCGCCCCCCAGGGGACGATGTAATCTTAAATAAATTTGATACTAAATATTAAATTAAAAGTTATTGTGCAAAGTAAAGAAGCCGCTCGCCGGCCTTAGCACGGGCGCAGGTTGTTTGAGAAAGCTAGTGTCGCGAGCAACGCGTGTCTCTTTGAAGGTGTGTGTAGCGCCCCCTAACACACTGCGCCCGTGTGCAGCGCACCCTGCACAATAGGTAAAGCCGCTGATAGTGGTGCAGGTAGAAGTTTTCCGAAAGGTAGCCCGGCTCATATAGGTCCTTGCATAAATGCGGTCTGCAAATTGTTTTAATAATAGACGTTACATAAATTACGAAAGAGAAGCCGGCAGGAATCCGGTTATATGGACCCTTCGCTACTAAATGACGATATTTGGTTACTAACACTAACACCTAAGGGTCTTATTTTCTATGACAATGTAAGTCGTAACGTGGCTGTGTTACGCTATCGTAAAATTACAATAGAATGATAGTCTGTATACCAATTTTACGCCCTAAACGCGAAACGATGCGTTACGTGTTTATTCCACAATAAATACCGTATGACACAGAGAATAAGGCTTCATATTGCTTACTGTAGTGCTGTAAACCATCTTGGAACCATCAGCTTGCGTCAAAGACTTCAATCAGTACAATAGTAGCAGACTAGGTAAGTTACCGGTAACCATGACATTCCGACATTGCTCATCAATTAGTCCTTGACCACGAGGGAGTTCCCCGCAAAGAAAAGGTCTGTTGATTGTCAAGGCTGACATAACAATAGTGACTCATATTGACTGTCCTACTATAATCATAAATACGTAAGCTTGTGAGGATGCATGTATTGATGAATAATATATAAGTGGCCAAGGGTCCATAGAAGCCGATTCCTAGCGGCTTTCCTTTATATAGAGTATGTACAATCTCATTATCATTAAAACGATTTACAGAATGCATTTATGCATATTAGTACGATCAGCAACAAAAGTCGATGAACAGATACTAATTTACAAAACACCTGAACATTGAAACGGACCATAAATCACTTACCAAAGAAGAGTACAGATTAAGGTTATCATTTCAATATGGATACCCAAGGAAAGGATTGGCTGAAAAAAATATGAAAAAGAAACTGACGTGTACGTTGAATCCTTCGAAGAGAATCTTCTGCCAGAATAATTTTGAATTTACATATTTGTTCTTTAAACCGGCCAGTGCTCTATAAAATAGGATGTTTAAAATGTAACTAACCTATTCCTATTAATCTATATCTATCTATCTATACTTATAATAAATCTGTAGAGAGGTCAATTCTGTACATGAAATATATTTCCAAAATAACTATCAGGGGGTGATTAGGGATCGATACCGATGCCAAAGATGCAATTAGTAAAATTTTTGTCTGTCTGTCTTTCTGTCTGTCTGTCTGTCTGTCTGTCTGTATAACCGTTATAGAAACAAAAACTACTCGACGGATTTTAACGAAACTTGGTACAATTATTTGTCATACTCCTGTGCTGGTTATAGTATACTTTTCATCACGCTACAATTAATAGGAGCAGAGCAGTGAAGGGAAATGTTGGGAAAACGGGAGAAGTTACTCCATTTTTAAGCTTCCGTCGCGTGTGCAACCTTAATGGTTAAAGCTACGCAGAAATCATGTATGACGGAAATGTTCTCCTTAAAATTATGTAAAAAAATCCCACGACAGCATATGTCTATCTTTTATGGTTGACTCACAATAACACGTGTAACTCCCGATAGCTTAGCAATTCGAAGCTTTCTCATTATATTTGTCTACTCTTACGTTTATAACACTCTCAGTCATCCCTAATTAAAAAGTTAACATTATTAAATATTCCATAAAAAGAATCATAGAAATCGGTATAGAAACACCAAAGTTATACATGAAATACGCTAATAATAAGCCATCACGCGTGAATACTGAATCATGCTATAAGCTTCCTTCGATTTCACCAGGATCCCATCATCAGACCCTGACAGGACAATCGGACCACCTGCATACCACCATACTTAAAAAAACATCCCGACAAATTGAGCACCTCCTCCATTTTTGAAGTCCGAAACCCACGCGGGCGAAGCTGCGAACGGAAGGTAGTGTTATAATATTACTTACTAAAGTATTAAGATGTTTTGTCCATACTTAAAAATGTATAATTCTGGTTATTAACTTCAATATATACTATTATATAAATCTGAAGAGTTTGTTTGTTTGAATGCGCTAAACTCAGAAACTGCTTAACCGATTTTGAAAATATTTCACTAATAGGAAGCTACATTACACTTAAGCGCTATACGCTACTTTCTATCCCGGGTAAATATAAAGCAAGACTTTAGTCCTTTTTTTTTTTTTTTTTTACGTATGTAAATCGTCAGTTGACTATCTCCCGCCTTGGGATGGGCGGGAGGGCGTTTTTTGTCAGACTTTTACCGACTAAGAACCTACGGTGTTACCATCCTTTGCCTATGTGCCTAGGTCCAAGATCCGGTGGCATTGAGACCTAGGCAGGCACCGGCCCTAAAGGGCCCCGCAAATTATACTGACACTGCTCTTCGAGGCGCGCGTGGAACACTACGCGCCGAACACACGGGCCGTTAGGGTGTTTCGGGCGACGGGCTACCCAATGCTCGTCACCCGACGGTCCGCGCCTACGGAGGCCGACGATCCTCAGCAGACGTTCGACGCCCGCGTCTTGTGCGTCTGCCGTGGCGGATGGGACGTTGGGCGCTTTGGCGCCGTGTCCGCTCCGCCACCTCCTTTGCGAGCATCACGTCCTCGCAGAAGGAGGTGACTGCGTCCACTCTCTCTCGCCCCGGAGCATGGCTTCTACCAGGCCCCGACGCGAGAGGTCTCCGCCACCGATGGCCGTTGTGAGAACACGGCGGTGCTCAGCCCAAGCTGGGCACACCTCCACCGTATGCTCCACCGTGTCCTCCGGCCGAAGACTTTAGTCCTTAAAAAACTTTTTCACGCAGGCGGAGTAGCGAGCCAAAGCTAGTATGTTATAAAATAACAATTTAATTGATATTCTGGGCTTTTGGAAAAAAAGCTTGTATATAAAACAAAGAATTTGCTAATTTTAGCCACATTTGTATTTATTACAGATCATAAAAAATTGCTAGTAATGTTTAGCAGTGAATGTCTTGACGGCGTTCAGCTACTTTTGTAGTTCAATTATGTCAAGTTGTTTTGTATTTAAATTAATCAGTAACTTATGGTAAATGATAATGATTAGGAAATATTGGAAACAAATTATGTTCAACGACTTCGGTTGCTGACTGTACCTATATGTTGCGTCGGGTTCCTTTTCGGAAAATTTCACCTTTCACCACTGTAATATATTAATATTTTTATCTCTTTAATTTTTAACTAGCGACCCACCCCGGCTTCGCACGGGTGCAATGCTGACTATTTAATTAATGTTATTATTATACATATAAACCTTCCTCTTGAATCACTCTATCTATTAAAAAAAACGCATCAAAATCCGTTGCGTAGTTTTAAAGATTTAAGCACACATAGGGACAGAGAAAGCGACTTTGTTTTATATTATGTAGTGATATAGTTTAATATTGAAACGAATAAGCTATTCGCCTAATAAAAAAACATCACACCTGCTTATAAACAACTAGCTTTTATGCATGTGTGTTTGTTCCTCTTTTACGAAAAAACTACTGAACGAATTTGGATGAAACTTTACAGTAATATTGGTTATACATCAGAATAACACATAGGCTACAATTTATAGAGATTTTGTGCAATTTTGGTCACAATATAACGTTAAATAGCAAGTAAGTCGGAAAAAAAATATCCCGGAAAACTCCTTCACGCAAGCGAAGCCGCGAGCGAAAGCTAGTTATATTATAAGTGCGAAAGTAATTCTGTCTGTCTGTTACGCTTTCATGACGAAACTAAACGGATTTTGATAAAAATTGCTACAGAAAAAGCACAAAATGTAAGTAAGGACAGCCTTTTTATATTTTTCATTAACATATTTTTACGCAGCCATAGCCGCAATCAAAAGCTAATATAAGTATACCTATAATATATTAAACAAACCTGTCGCCAAGCGAATCGGTGATGTTCGGAGTTTCAGGGTAACCGATCGGTTTGGTCCCCGCGAAGAAAGGTCGTTGACCTAGCACCAATGTTGCTGACATCAGCAGGATGAACATTGACAATGATATATCCTGCAAAGAAAATGAAATACATATAAAGTCATATATATAAAGTAACGTAAGTACCTATAAAGTCGGGTTGATATATTAAAATGTAATTTATTTTATCTAATAAATTGAAAGTATTTTTATTCAGCTAAATATTGAATACTTGTAAGTAAAATAAAAGCAAAATCTAAAATCTTCTTTAGATTTGTGTTTTCTTATGAACAATGGTTTTTCTTTAGTAAAATAAACTTCAAAGACTTTTTTAGGTATAGATAAAAATAATATTCTGATTAAAGGTAACATGTACAAGTATTTTAAAATTGTTCGGCTATTTTCGTGGCTGACTAGATGTTATAACACAGCTCTACCAGTTATGATGCTATTATGATGTTATATAATATACTTATTATTACTAAAAATAATAAAAAAAAAAAATAGTGTCTGTTAAAAAATTCTCTAATAAATTAATGATATTATTCAGCAACTAATAAGTTATAAAATTAAAAATACTATATAATAAATTATTTTATAGTAATACAAATGCCAAGGCCAATGCGACTACAACTTCCAATGATTTCTAACCTAATGTTAACTTACATAATTTTATACACTTAACATTCTAGTAATTACTTAACACATCTTAATGATTGATGTATTGTTTCTATAAGGTTTTTGTAACATAACAATAAAAAATATACATTAAAAATGTCATCTTAATGTCGTTAGCTATAATATTCCATTAGATTAATAATTAATTCAATCGGATAATTATCAACCATGTTTACTGTTAATACATATAAAATGGTTTACACTATTTATGTATAATTATTATAATTCTCTTACCATTCTGAGTGTCTCAGTCCGTCTGTCACAATGGTAAAGTTGCAACTGCTTACATCCTCCGTCCGCTAGCAAAAAATACTTAAGACAAACGAGGAAAACCCGCCTCAGACGCGACACACCGGTTTTTGTATTTAGGATTGCGAAGTACGGTATTTTGTTTTGTTGATAGTCCGAATAACTGTAAGGAAAGCAAAATGATCCGAGCGAGGACACATCTAGAAGCAATTATTACCTCTTTTCAATTTGTTTACCTTATGATATGAAATATATTCTTGTAAAATGTTATACATTATTTAGATTTCGTCAGTATCAACTCTACCACTAGTGCGGAAAAGAGTTTACCAGACAAAAATGGGTAAGAAACTCTGGTGTTGCTCTTTAAAAATCAGTTTAAAGTATAAACTACAGTACATGATCTAAACAACAATAAAAAATACAATTCGTTTTTTTATTGTTGTTTAGAGCAGTTCATTTATTTAAGCCGTGATTTTTGAAGTTCAATTGTATTGTTTAACATTTCAAGATCAGCTTCTTGATTTAAGCGACGGTATTGAAAAGCAAGTAAATAAATAAATTTACGTGTGATGGAATTGAAGAATAATATTATCCATGGAGGCCAATGGCGACGATACGTTATCCCCATTGCTTTCCAAGGCCCAAATTTATTTAGACCTCTTCTCTGTATTTATGTTTGCCATAATATTCATTATTTAAATGGTACTTTTGATTACTACAAAAATTCTCTTAAACGCAGGCATCATCGTGGGCAAAGCAAGTCAGATATAATTAAAATTGAGGTCAGCGTCACTAATAATATCAACCTTAATGTAAGTTATTTATAGCACTTCATAAAAAACACTCAAAATAAAGCCATGGCGTTACCAATATAAAGATGTCAAACAACTGGCAGCTTTATAATAAAAATGATTGATTCGCTGCAAGGTTGTATCATACTAGCTTTTTCTTACGACTCCAGCTGCGTCGAATATTTCTTTTTTAAAAACATACTTACATGATTTGGTATAAAAAACTTATTAATGTAGTATTTAGTCTATTTGCACATCGAAATATACTCAGTGATTTATAATTAATTTAGTTCAAACTTAAAAATGTCGGCAAAACATTCATATTATTAAAATAAATAAATAATATGAGTAAGATAATAGTTGATCTCATACATGGACAGGAATGGACTGAGCAGTACATGGAATCAACTATAGAAAGAGATGAAGAGATCATGCGGCCAAAACCGTTAGGTCTCTACCGCACACACCTCTATCGGTCGATTTCAATAAACCATCTTAATCTTCCATCCGATACCAAGATAGATCAATTAAAATATAATATAATACAACTAAAATAAGTCATTTGTAAGCATGTCAAAAAACTTTGATTAGTAAAATTTCGTGATTGACTAAAGAAAGCAATTTGGATCTTTTACTTTTTTAAAATCATGTGTATACATCATGTACCTTTGTGAATTATCGCATGCTTTAACGGTGAAGGAAAACTAAGAAGTTCTCTAGAGGAATTTTGAAGGTGTGTCAAGTCTACCATCCCGCACTAGGCCAGCGTGGTGGACTAAGGTCTAATCCCTCTCAGTAGTAGAGGAGGTCCGTGCCCCGCAGCGGGACAATATATTATAATATTATTATTATTATCGGTGAGTGGTAAGTCTATAGGCCCCATGATCTCTCTCTCACACATATCTCCCTGTATCCAACAGCTATAATAGTTACATTCAATATAGTCTACGTGTTGAACTTATGTACTTGGCACAGTAAACTTGCTTGTTAAAATATCGGCCATGCGCTGTTAATAAATCACTTCACTTGTTAGTAATTTAATTTGAACAAGATTAAGATCATAATACTGGAAGGGTAGGGCGGTAAAACCTACGCTGATCAATGATAACATTTTTGCAGGTCATTTAATAAACAAGTAGTTAGTTGTGGAAAGTTTTATGAATTTAAATTGCATCTATTTTTAGATATGCATGAGTAAAATCTTCCACAAATGTTTGGATTATACTTGGCTAAATTATAGTGAAATAATATATAAGTAATATAATTTTTTTGTTCTATGTTTTATTGGTTGTGCAATAAAGAGTTATATTATTATTATTTTTTGTAGAATTACTGAATAGCCGCTCATACGCCGGATTGCAGGATGCCGATGAGCCAAAGCTAAATCTGCAGCAACATAAAGTAAAATATTGTTTGTAGCGGGATTGAAATAGGAATCTTAATCGTGGTCCATCTGTAAAAAAAATCTGACAACGCGAAAGTTGTTGAGGATGACTGGATTTTGAAAGGTCATGTATATAAGTTTTGATAAATGAAGTGTCTATAGGGAGTTGTGGAAATTTAGGAATCACGCCCGTGGTTGCCAAAATTATTGGAACTATTACTGTTTTTTGAAGATGACTTATTCGTTTTTAATAATCAAGTGAATACGTTTTTATACAACATATTGTCATCTACTGTCATATTATGTAACTTCAAACGTCTTATTTACGTAGTTGTTATTTACTTTTTCTTAACATAAAAACCTTTGATTTAATATCAACAAATGAAATAACTCAGGTACGTGAGAGAGATGTATTTATAGTCTAATCTCGTGTATTTTCTCTTCCCTTGAAAGCAATAATCCCATTTTCTCGGAGGGAAAACTACTTGAAATAAGTTGTTTTTTTTTCCATCTAATGTGTAGGTTGAATATAATGTAGGTAAAGGTTATTAAAGCAATTAGTCTTTATACTGAAGGCAATAAATACTATTGTTGCGTTAATTGTTATTCTGTGCAGGTGAGTATGTTCTACAATAGGTTTTCCTTTATGCTTTTATATGGTTTCTAGAATTAATATACATATGTCGAAAGATGTCGAGAAACGAAGATTTTATCCAGATTAAACGATATTTCACCACATTTAATGGCAAAGGGAGTTCGCAATGTTTTATATAGTATATATATTGTATCAACTTAATGTAACAGCTATTTTTGGAACGGTTAGACAAAGGCGCGATTAGTGCACCAAAATTTTGTGTAAGTCCGTAGTTTATGTAAAGTGTAGACTGTTTTTTGGGTTCTGTGTGCATTCGATGGTAATGTTCAAGATTTACTATAAACTAAAACTTTATTATAGAAAACATAATAGGTATTCCATTTTACTTAATGTAATTGTTAAAACTCAAATATTTCTCTTTGAATTGTTTTTCAAAGTAGAAAATTGTTATTGCATTATATTTCCTGCAATTGTGAGCGAGCGTTTTATTTAATGTGGAGAATATCCACACACGTTTTAAAATTTTAAACCTCCACTAATAAGCTGTACTTACTACATTTCAGATGATTACACCAAAAAAATCTTTATTCACTAATAAATACAGTCTATATTTAAATGATTGCGTATCCAAGCGGAAAAATTACGCATTAATTATCATGATAAATTGACACTCGGTCTCTGTGGACATCGCAAAACTTTTCCTCATTTTTTCCATTTGAACAAACTCTAGTCAGATAAAAAGTGAACATTCCGTGCGTTCGAGTTATCTGATTCTATGAAAAAAGCAAAAGTTTAAATGAATCACATCGCACCTTCAGAGTGGAGACTCATAATTGTCAAAGGTAGTCGTGACTTCCAATACCTTAGCTTGGGTAGCATTAGCATCGGAAATATCACGAATATGTTTTGTTTTATTAACCGTCTTCAAAGAACAGAATACTCAATTCTTCGAGTTGTTTCTTACCTCGGCACGTTGTCATTTATTGATTTGATTTGGGAAGTTCTTTTGTTTGAAAAAACATGTATAGATTGGTTATATAGATGTGGTTTCAAAATCAGTACAGTAGTTTAGTTTTTATACTAAAGTAACTGGAATAATTATGTCGTCCAAGTAAATGAAATTGCGAATTTTGCTTTTATAACAATTTTTGAGTTGTCTTTGATTATACTTTATTTTTAGTTGGAGCAAAATTTATTTATATTTTTATATATAAACCAATTCTATCTTTTCAAATAATAAGTTTGTTAGGAACTATCAATAACAACTAATACTTGTTGAAAGTAAATAGGTTAGGTAGGATAGTATATTAATTTATAATTAATAAATCAGGTTGTCTGGAAGAAATCGCGGAATGCGACAAGACCGCCAATTGTAATATACAATAAAGTGTAATAAATAAATGAAAGAGTAATGATAAGTATATGTAGTCGGTAAGTGCAATAGAACGCTTTGTTTTCATACTTGTATGAATGAAATTTGATATAATTTCATCGTAACCACAAATAATAATAATAAACGTTTATTATCAAAATATATCAAAATAAAAAGAAAGTTTTCTAAATTCGTATAACGTCTTGGCGAGTAAGCATAGAACAAAATGGAATTGACTTCAAGATCTCCCAGTAGGTTATACATAAGTTAAATTGCGTTAGAAGCCATTTATTGTTGGCTTGCTCCCAAGAGTGGGCGGAAAATACACAATTTTATTAGAAGGCACTGAAATTTCGCAATATTGCATCATTTCTGAGATCCTTATTACCAACATAACAGGTGCTATTTTATAATTATAGTTTATACAAGAAAATTTTCAGTATTTCTCCCGACTTTTATTAGTCTTTTTAAAACACAGGTTCCTAAAGTTATTTTCTCAAAGACCCCTTTCAAAATTTTGCTGGTTCCTGTGGACTTTTTTTTCCTCCTCCTTGTGTCGATGTCTTCAATGCTGAGGGTCGTGACCCCCTACAGGATTACTTTATTCCGGACTATACTGCGCCAATGGTGCCGGTTTTTTTTAGGTTTTGCAGAAAAGTGCATTACAACTACCGCCCAGACATCGCGAGGGCCGTCTGGACAAAAGTTATGTTGCCACCATGCCTCTCAATCCCCATCAATAATATCTGCCTACATTGATAGGTGAAGTCAAGTCAACATTTATTACTTTACCATCATAAAACATCACACCAGATATATTTTCGTAGACCTCGCTTACGAATTGTAGATCCCCATTTTTTGGTTACGCCCACGTAGACCCCTATAAAGTCCCCTGGTGGTCCACCTGGACCACTTTAGGAATCAATGCTTTAAAACCTATCAATGCTGCTATTCATCTTTTCATGGAAGAGCCCAAGATACTAATGGGGAACGATAATAAACATCTATTATGAAGTAGCCAAATACTCGTTTATCTACCCGCTTTAAGTAACAAAACTATACCTAAAATTCTCGGAACGAACAAAATAACATTTAAAATATATATTTCTAAGAGACATGAAAACAGGAACATTTCCAAAGCGCTCGCAGTTTATCGTATTTGGCCGACGTTCGACCACAAAGTTTTGTGAATAATGGTCTTTTGGCACGAAAATAACGTATAAAATTAAATAGGTTATAATAAGTGGTTACCACTTGGAAGTGATTTAAAATATTGTCAAATATGTTTGCAGGAGTATTTTGTTTTTTTAAGTAACGCATTCGTAACGCTCTTATAACACAAAATTTAAAAAGATAAATTTTGGACATACAATACGTGAACAGTTTGAATAATCATTTCGTAGTGGGACGGAAATAGTTTAGTAAATTCGACACATAAGTACACAATTTTCTTTCAAATATGGATGAAAAATATCTTATAATAAAAAACATTTCTACAAACTATTATATTTCTAAACATTTATTAATAATTTCATCCCGGCAGCCTAGAATACTGCAAAAGCTGCCTACGCATATTACCGCAATCATATTCTGCATCAAGTTGAAGTTATGACTTAGTATATTGTGCGTATATAAAAATTGGATTTAAATGTGTTTAAGGAAAAGTTAACATTATAATACAAACATTTCCTTAAAAACTATGTTTACATAAATATAAATCGATTGTGGTTTTCACGTAAACTTACATGTTTATTGCTGATTTTGATAGGTTAATTTAATGCGGCGACAATGTCAAAGGTCATAATCAACATTTACAAATCACCAAGTTATCGAATTGCGTACCAATCATAATAAATTGGAATTAAAATTGGAGTTTATTTTTTAAAACCATAACGTTAAGCAATACAGTCACCTACAAAGGTAGCGGAACAAACTCAAAACTTGAAAACGCTTCTACGCATTAATTAAAATCGAAATATTCTATATTCTTTATCTAAAAAAACGAAACGGTTTTAAGTTTATTTTAGCGACGAAAAACTATTGTTGATAATAAGACATAAGTTACAGTTAATTTAATATTATTAATTTTTTCAACTACTTATGTGAATGACTACATTTGATTAACATTAAAGGAACTTGCAAATGTTATGAGCTGTTAGCGGCAATCATTGTGCGTCCACGCAATGTATAATTTTCATTTGGGTCAGAACCTAATAATTACTGTAAGTAATTTCGCGAGTGTTACTAAATGTGTAAAGTTAGTAAGTTTAATAGTTGTTTGTGATATGTGGACCGAACGAGAGAACGAGAAAGGGAGGCTGCGCGCACCATTAAGTTGATATCATTTACTAGCTTTTGCTCGCTGCTTCGCTCGCGTGATGTTTTCCAGGATAAAAGTCCCGCTTTATATTTTCCCGGGATAAAAAGTAGCCTATAACCTTCCCAAGGTCAACTTGATAATCCTACGGTACATCATATCCCAGAGTCTTAAACTATCTCCATACAAAACTAAAAAATCCGTTCAGTAGATCTTGGGAAAATCTATACCTAACATACAGACAGACAGAAAAGGGGACTTTGTTGCATAATATGTATAGATACTTAGGTAGCCTTTACCAGGAATATTGTATTTTTTAATATCACAGAGAATTATGCACCATAAATGGGTGAATAGAAGAGCGTTTATTGATTTTGCGAAATTATCACCATCAATAAAACAGCACTCGTTACTTTATTTCATTTATTGCCAGAATTATAAATAAATATATCTTTGGACGTCAGCGGTAATATCAACATCACATCAGTAAATAATTCTTTGAATAGACTATATAAAAATAACAAGTTCTTTTTCAATGCTAAAGTTATGATAGTAAAACTAAAATCAAATATAAATAGAGTAAGCTATGTAACATTCGTGTGGGCAGCATTTGTTCCGAACCGTTGTCTTCGGCTGTTTCTTTGCAACATTTCGTTCCTATCTCAACAACTTTTGGGTAAAAGTCTGTCCAGAATTCAAATGCCTTGTAATTCACCGTTTCTGGCGTGCTCATAGTGAAATTCTGCCTATTGATTATCAAATACCCGGGCCTTTCCGTTTCAAACGCGTCCCATTCAATAATTACACCGGAATTTGTGGGATTCGAATACCAAGCGAAATTCGACCACATTTTCATCACTATTTCTGAGATGCTTTTATCTCTATAATCCCATTTACTAAAGTCCTCTGGCAAAGCTGAGTACGGCAAGCCAAATGTAAAAATTAAATCGAAGTTGTGAGGTACCCCTATCCAGTCTGGAATTCCCTCATTGGCGATGTCAGAAAAAGGTTTTAAATCGAACCGGTAGAGATATACAGGAGCGTGTTTACTGATATGCTTTGCTAACTGGTACGTAGTGGCTCCGTGGACTTTATCAGTGTAGAAATCGAGGAACAGCTTCCTTAATACCGTTTCGTTTGTTGTTGGTGGGATTGGTTTGTAGAAGAATGCCACTGCGTCTTGTATGTGATGTTGGTTCGTAAAACAAGAACTATTATCAACAGTGATGTCCGCAAGGATGATTTCTTCACGCATAACATCAAACTCTCTTTGACTGACTCCTGAGTCTCCGCTGCCATCTTTCTCTAAGAGTAACGCATCTTCCATATTAGTATAACCAGTTAACACTGGCACGGGAGTAAAAATATCATCCTTGAACATTTTGCTTGGAAGATCTGGTATGACTGGTCCAGATACATTGCTAAAACCTGTGTCTATGATAGGTTTCCATTCAGCCAGCGGCTCGCCTATGTCGAGAAGAGCTTGATAGTTAACCCTTCGAAGACAATCAAGTAGTTGATCAGTCGGAGTCCTGAAACAGCTAAACGCATTTGCAACTTTATCGACTGTTATTATTTCTTTTCTTGCAATATTGACTGTCTCTGGAGATAATACGTTTCCACTCATCGCGATGGCCTTTTGGAATAAGCCAGCGGAGTATGCGGAGAGCAGATGTAACCCCACGCTAACCGCTCCAGCATCATGACCAAATATACATACATTGTCAGGGTCTCCTCCAAAACTAGCTATATTATTCTTGACCCAGTTTAACGATGCTATTTGGTCGAGTAATCCGTAGTTTCCCGGTGCTGCGTTGTCTAATGTTGAAAAGAATCCAAATATATTAAGCCGGTAGGCAACGGACACGAAGATTACCTGAAATGTACATAAGATTTGAAACTTAATTTACTAAGTATTCGCAAAATATAACATTAAAAAAGTAGGTTGATACTTTAAATCTAAATGAACATACAAATACTCGCTTTGTTTTACATAAAAGTTATATTACTCAAAGTTTTTAAGTTCGCTTCAGTTTCACCTAAAACTACAAAAGACGGACTAACTTTAAATAAGTTGTATAATTTTTCGTTGGTTTCTCTTACACCTTCGTGTCGTTCCAAAGTAGGTATTTGATAATTATGACTATCATGCCCGACAAAATAAAACACAAAGTAATTACTGATGGTTTAAATATTGAAATATGACGTAATTTATTTAGTTTCTTAAACCTGTGAATTACTTAAAATATAAATTATTACTTCTATCACAATATTTATAAGTATATGAAATTAACGTCTCTGCTGGGAATGATAATGAAAATAAAACTAGTGCTCGGATTTTATCGAGATTTCTAATATTAAAACAATTGTATAATTGTAAAATGTAGGTATATTGCGACTTTAATTTCACGGACGACCAACACAGTCCGACACGTGGCCATGAATGGCTTGGTCTTCAAATCGTCGAGAGAAAATTATAATATAAGAAATCGCGATAAAATCCGCTATTACTAACATTCGCATAAACATTAGAAATCATTATGAAGATAATAATGTTTATATCTAAATACCTTTTGTTTTAGGACAAGTTGAAATGGATTGATGTTGTTCGGGCTGCCGCGCACGAAATCCCCACCGTGAAACCACACTAGTGTGGGATACCCTTCCACCCTCAAATCTGCAAAGAGAAATATTTACACAGTTACTTATTGTTTAAGTAATTTAATATAGCTTTGGTCGAGTAAGTCCTACCGAATAAGATAAAACCATTAAAATTTAACTTCGGACGTCTCGAAGACTTTGAAACTTCGGAAAAGTAAAATATTAAAACCGCAATAAAATCCGAAAAAGTGTTTAATTTTAATGTCTAACATTCGCGTAAACATAAGAAATGATTAGGATAAAATCGTAGTCACAAGATAAAACAAAAAGAAAGATTTTTAGTGAAAATATTCCTTATTAATGAATGATTTTGGCATAATGTCAGCAAACGTGGAGACGAGTACCTATGTGGTTTCATTCAGTAAAGCAATGTCAAAATGACCCTGTATATCTGTTTCTTTATATAGCCGATAAGTAAAGATTGTTAATATTTAAGATGAGTGTTTGTTCATAGTTATAAAGTTAATAGTGCATATTACTAACAGGGCCCTTATTCTGTATGATAGCGTAAACGCGTAACGCGGCCGTGTCATGTTATCTTCGAGAAATGTGAGTGGTATGGTATTCTGTAAGCCAAATTTCTATAGTCCTAAACATGACGCGTTGTGTTACCAGCCCCGGATCTTCAATTTTTTTAAGGCGGGGCAAAATCTGAATAATGCCGCCCCTAACCACCTATATTTCACTAAACACTGTAGCCGCTGTCGTCCAAGATCTGTTGATCGGAGAGGGGTGGGCATAATAATAGTCTCCGCGACCGTAATTAGCGGCTTTTGAACACTATCTCGTCTTACTGGGGCCGCGGACGGGATATTAATCATAGTATTACGTTTTGTGAACCGTAGGAACTGCGTGGATACAGGCATTCCGCCTGCACTGTGTTCGACGCGTAGGTCGGGATTAGGTAGTAAAGCAGAGTTTGAGCAAAGGGTGGGTCAACACAGAAGCAGCTAACTCGAAACACTCATAAAGTGCCAAATAATAAAAGGGTATTAATTGATACAATTTACGTATATAGTAGAGTTAAGCACTTACAACAATTAATCGAACAACAATTATGTAAGATTGTTAATGATAATGTTATAAACACTCGAACGAAATGTAATATATATAGATAGTAAGAACTAAATTAGAATAACCACTGCGTGGGCTGTCGTGTGTCAATATCAATATCAATATCAAAAAAAAAAAAAAAAAAAAATTAAGATAAGATAATTAGAATAAGAATGTATATTGATCAATAATATCACGTGATTTTCACTATAATTATGAGCACCACTGCTATAATTGATTAACTGTGTAAAACAAACAGCAAAGGGTGGACAATCCGCCCTTTGCTTTTATATATATACCATACAAAAGTATTTATTTTCTTCCACCCAAAGCGATGTAAGAATGGGGGCGAGGGGACTACGTATCAAATAGCGGACCCCTCTCGCCCCCATCCCACCTTCCCGATTCACACACAAGTACCAATCGATAAATAAATAAAACCCGAGTCGAATCATTGGAAAAAAAAAAAAAAAAAAAAACACCTATATTTTCACTTTTGTCATCATCATCATCATCATTTCGCGCCCCGCGGGAAATAATTTATGTGTGTTATATACTGGATGTCTCAGTAGTCAAAGTTGCGTTAATGATGAGATGTGTATTCGTCTGCCAAGTTTGAATTTCCCGCCCTCTAAATTTGCCGCCCGGGGCACGGGCCCTGGCTTGCCCCCCCCTAGATCCGGGGCTGTGTGTTACGTGCTTGTTACGCACTGTTAAAATAACGTGCAGGATAGAGAATAAGGCCCCAGATTAATTATAAAATCATTACTACGATTATAAACGTTTAAAACTCTTCATAAGTATTGCAAAAAAATGTTTTTGATAATTTCATTCCACTAATATAGGCTAGGAAACAAAATAAGCTTCTATATGAGATTATAAAGTGAAATATATTTCTTATATAATATCCTAATACGACGCAGTGGTGGTCTCTTTCGAGTTCGTATAAAGCGCATCTATTGACACTGAGTAATCGTTGCAATACTTCAATTGGGAATGCATTTATCTCTAGTACATCGATTAGTTTGTAAATAAGATTCAATATCTCTGTTTTAACAATGAATTTCAAGGTTGAACTGTTAGATGACCTTGGATATTTACAATGACACTCTGCATACCTACGGCGTGAGCGGCGATAGCCTATTTGGTTATGGAATGGACTGCCGAGACGAATGTCGGTAGGTTCAAAATCCACGGGCACACAATCTGATTTTTTTTTAAATTATATACTGTCTGTTCTTTGGAAATTATCGCTTACTTTAATGGTGAAGAAGAATATCTGAGAAGTTCCCTTTAGGAATTTTGAGGGTGTGTGAATTCTACCAAACCGCACTAGATCAGCGTGGTGGACTAAGGCCTAATCCCTCTCAGTAGTATAGTAGGCCCGTGTCCAGCAGTGGGATAGTATGTAATACAGAGCTGATATTATTTATACCTACGGCTTTTGATTGAGAATACGCGATGTATCGCAGGGACATACCAGGAAACGGCCTAGAAGATAGATAGTCTAATTAACATACCATTATCAATGCATTACAACATCCAAAGGCAAATAATAAGGATCGCATTAATTGACGCAACTTAGCTTCACTCTGAAATGCGATAGCTGAGATGCTTTCAAATAGAATCAGTATCTTAAGGTCGTCGCTATTTTATAAACAGATATCGGTATCTCAAATGATATCTTAAATCACGGTGTATTACGACTTTTGATAGATGTTTTTTTATTAAAACGCCGACTCAGCTGAGAATAAGCTGAAATCACAGCCTAAGTTGTTTATTAATAGTTCCTTTATATTGAGATACTACTCAAAGTTGAGATTAAGTTATTAATACGTCCCTAGGAAATCATATCGACAATTGAAAGGCTAATTGACATAACCGATATTATTTTGCGACACTAAGTTCCATACATATTTAAAATCAGCACTTTTTTAACCTAGTTACAATTTTCAGCACTTTTCTTTTGTGTTCTTTTTTAATCAAATTATTTTTTTTTTAAAAAAAATATATCGCTTAAGCCTTTCAACCGTTGACATCGATTTCTTTAGTGGTAATGGAAATTTTAGTAATATAAGTTCGCGTTATGACTTTATTCACCCCATAGAAACATTCTTCGATTACTCCCTATTTAACCATTCCGCTATTATCAACACGAACGATGAATTCAATTGTCCATACCAGAAACAAAACACATTTATAATATCAGTCTAGTTCATTTGTATGGTACTGTCCAAACAAACAGCGAACGATTCATTACATGAGTCGTGCCAATTCTTACCGAGTCTCCTATTCGGGTCAAGAATTAGATTAAGACTAGGTCAGAAGGGGTTCATAAATAGTGGGCGAACTATTGGCACGGAATTCTTGCATTAATGATGCCGACTTACCTGCTTATTGCTGTTTGGACAAACATTGGTACAAATGTTTGAAGTTATGTCCATTATGAGGGAAAGTAATTAACTCGTCAAATAAGGATTGTATGGTGTTAAGGCATGTATTTAAGCAACAGGAGGTGTGGTAAGTGTGAGCCGATTGAGAGTTAACAATTTGTATAATACATATTATACATGGTCATTATGGCATTGCGTTACTAAATGAAACCACATACTTGCCTTTTTGATAATACTTTTATTCTTATCTTTATTTAAGGAGCTTGGTTCTTATTTCATGGCTATATCGCTCCGTTCATACGCTTTTACCGGTGCCTACTCACTTTTAATGCTACCAAAATATTTTTTTAATAAAGCCCCCACCGATATAGGAACCGACAAAAAACTATTTATACTGACCACATTAAAACTCAAAATAAGAGGTCGACTCCGCACTTGATAGTATTTTAGAATAAGTTACTCGAACCGTGGATTTAAAATAAAGAAAAAGTTTGGAATAAGATAAATATCAATAAAAAATAGTTTTAATTTTACACACCCTTATATCACTGCGACCCCAACAGAATCCGTTGCGGCAGCAACGTCACATTGTCAATAAAAATTACACTTACGCACACGCCATAACCCACTAAACTACAAAATTAAAAAAGAAAAGTAAAACCGGCATTTTTGATTAAAATATTCGTGATTTATGCATGATTTTAGACACAACGTTAGCAGAGGTAAAGATGAGTATGAGGTTTCATTAGAAACGCAATGTCAAATTAAATTATATAGACAAAGCGACGATATCTACCAATGATCTTACGCGTACAAGTTATCTACTCACAAGCGATGTTTTTTTTTATGGCTTTGAATGACGAGACGAACTTGCCGTTCGCCTGATGATAAGCGATACGACCGCCCATAATCAGCAGAAACAACAACCAACAACTTGAATTACAAAGTATTGTTTGGTATTCCACTGCGCTCGCCATCCTGAGACATGAGATGTTAAGTCTAATTATGTTCAGTAGTTACACTGGCTAGAATATCCTTCTCACCGGAGCGCAACAGTGACTACACACTGCTGCTTGGCGGCAGAAATAGACATTGCAGTGCTACCAAGCGGACTCTCACATTTGAGAGACCTACCACATGTAAAGATATCACCTAAGGCTGTTTTTAAGACCCATAAATGCTTACAAATATGCAAAATCATGAAGACGTTACGTCAATGGATTTCCCTTAAGTAAAAATCGATCAGGAAAATCGTTTTACGGCCAAGTGCACTCAAATATCTGTGACTAAGCTTCGTTGTTAAGGCAGTGCGCAGACGCAGACTCATTGTGTAAGACGTGTGACACAAAAACCTGCAAATATTTTGCTTCCATACTATGTAAACATCTACGTTAACTCATTAACGGTTAATAGTTGATCATCTTCAACAAAATTACAAAGTAATCAATTATTTTTAAGTAGCACATCGCGTTTCCGTAGTGCCTTACACCAGAACCGTGGAAGGTAGCAATCAGCATACGCCCATAATGCGTACTTTAGACGTGTTCGCGTGAAACTTATGAGTTATAATTTTTATGACGCATTCTCTGCTATGATTTATCTTCATATTTGGTTTGTCATGGGTTTATAACTCAGGAAAATTGACTATTTTTTCATGTAATCTTAAGTTTGACATGACACAAAAGCAATAAGAAAAAACTACATAAATGGATTACACTTTTTTCAATATTGCTATTACATGATATTATTTTGAGGAAAATATCTGACCGTTCGTAGGTGTACCAATCTCTGTTTGGAGTCGAAAACAATCTAGTTGGTTACGGATTCCTTTCTCGTCTTGAATTATGGAGGTGGTTGTGTAAAATCACCAGCAACTTAGTTGGCTCCAATGTGAACCAGCTTAATAAGAGTCCGTAACTAATTTCAGCTTGAGATAAACGGGTGACTTGGAAAATAAACATACATTTTGTTAGCTATAGCTAGTTAATGGTACTATTAAATTAATTGCCAAAATTAAGCAAGTACATACATACCACTTCCCCTTTTATTAGAAGGAAACATCCAACGTGATGGAAATTAATTAACAGTTAGCGGAAATCGGTCGAATTCCAAGAGAAAGTATGCAGCAATTAAATTATCTGTGACTTTTTGAAGGATTTGGGTGTTTGTAAGTTCGGAAATGTTGGATAACCGCTGCCTGCCGAAAACCTTTTATGACTTATTTTCGGCAGGCAGCGGTTATTATTTCAACATCTTCCAATATATTGGAAGATGTGGAAATAAAACTATTTTTCTGTCAGACATGGTTTACCCATGTGCCAATTTTCATCCAAATCCATACAAACATGCAAACATTTGCTCAAACTTACGCATTAATAATAAGATATCTAAAAAAATGCAAACGCTTTGTTACATTTAGAGTAAAATTATCAAAGGCATCTTCATCTTATTCAGAGCGAATATATAAATCAAGCACGCTATGATTTATTCATAGCCTTTCGATTTTATTCCCGTACGATTTTCATCTTTACGAATAACATTTTTATAGACATCGTAAACGACTTGTTTCCACAACAAATTGGATACGAAAACGTAAAATTTTAAGGTTAGTTCGTTCCTTTTTTAGAAGCAAGGAACGGACGTATAATTAGAAGATTTTCTATAGGTAGAGAATAAAGCGACTTTTCCACAATCGTAGCATCACCTAGGCCCCTTAACTTTTTTTTTAATAGTCGGAAGTTTCAGGCTTTAGACAGACTATTAACAGTTGCTATTTTAATTGCTTTTAGAACTTGTTCAATAAAAATCGAATATTAAGAAATGGAGACGATGTGGTGAACGAGAGATTTTTTTTCGTGGGATACTGGAATGGGATATTGGATTTCGAACCAGTAGGAGTTTCTGAGATAAACGCGTACAAAGCCAACAAACCCTACAGTTGTTTTTATATAATAGTATAGAAATGCTATTTTAGATTTATTTTGTCAAACTCACAGCACTATGCTCTGAAGAAAATGAATCCACAAATTAATTAATAATGTTTTAGATCATAAAATTACACATTTCAGTCAAACTCAAACTCAAAACATTTTAATAATAATATTGTAGATGTTCACGATTTACAAATATCAAATTACAATAAACAAAAATCAAACTTCTATAAACTTGAAGTTAATTGCTTCTTAACAACACTTGATCAAGTGGCAATTTATGTTAATATTTCTTGAGCCAAAGTTGATATAATAATTCAAGTTAAATTTTTTGATATTTTTAAACGTCGTTCGTTCAGCTTTGAGCAAAGTTTTATAACAGAATTTGAAATGTGCGTTAAAGAAGGAGCAATTTAAGTTTCATTTAAGAGTTTGATATATAATAAACAAGGTTTTTAATTAAAGTTACAAAACTGCTTAAAAACAACGTCTTGTAATAGGATAGTTTCATATTTTTCAGTATACAAAGTAACAATTGTTACCTTATTACAGTCTTCTACGTTCTACCTACGTGATGAAATACGTGGAAATGCTATAAAAAGATAAAAGAAAATATACGGATTACTTGGATATTGTCACCAAATATATTTTATGTGTAATCCACAACAAATTCATAGGAAATCTTATATTTTCCCACACCTGTCGTGGGTTAGGAAATACTAGTTGTACCTACGATTCTTTTTATGGAATTTGTTTTTCTTAAGACGTCAAAACATATCTAAAAGTTGTTGTTGGGAAACACTTTGGATCTATATAATAAACCAGCGTTTCTTTGTGGTTCCAAGTTTGTACGAACCGTCGAAGCGCGTGTCCAACTCACACTTATCCAGTTGTATTATATATATGGTTAATATTTATCTATTAGCGTTTGCTTCCCGGCTTCGTTAACTTTAAAGTCCTTTTCTAGAATAAAAGTCCCACCCACCAAGTGCACCTTAAGAGAATTACACGAAATGTTATCCAGGAATTATTTCATTTCTGTTTATGCGACTTCTCAACAACTGTAAAAACAAGATGGCATAATTATTGTAATAAGTAGAAATGGTTTAGTTTGATTTAAAAAAAAAACTATCTAAAGATTTTTTTTTATCCAAACACGGTAAAGCGAGTATAGTTGCTCTGCGCCTGGTAATAAAAATAGAGCAAGCGAAACAATGTCGACGTACAAGAGGCATTGCCTTTTAAATCCCGACTCTACGCGGGCTGTTTTAAGTATCTAATTCAAGGGAACCACTGTAATGATTTTACTATCATGTCAACGTTTAATGTCATTAATTAAAACATATATTATAATATATCTTGGCAACTTTAGACCGCACAAAATTGTAGAAAAATCACGGACGCGACTATTAGACTTGTATAACCCTAGTCAAAACATATTTTTTGTATTTTATGCCTATTAGCTTTTTCCTAGATATAATGTAGCCTATAGCCCTGAGGAGTATCTAATATGGCTTCCTATTATTGAAAGAATTTACAAAACCAGTTCAGTAGTTCAAAAGATTAACCCCTGCTAACCTACTAAAAACTCACAAACTATTCCTCCTTATAAAACTTCCTTATAAAAACTATCCCCAACTTATAATATTTGCATAGATTATTACGGCAAAGTAACTTCACTGAACCCGGTGTTCAGTGAAATGAAGTGCAAGGAAAATGCCGACAAGAGTTGATGTATTCCTTGATGGTGGGCACAATTATGCCGGCCTGAATGATTGCTTCTTCACGTTCTGTATAGGGCCTGACAGGAGCAGACATAAGTTTACTGTGTATTTTTTTAACTTCAAAAAGGAAATTTTGTCTGTGGACTTTATTGATTATGCATGCCACATGTCGATCTACATTGTCGACTTTACGTCAATGTAATTTTATGACATCTGAACTAGGTGTTAGTAAGTCTTTTACGTCCCATGTTGCTTGTCATTAAATTTTCTTCAGACTCCTTTTTACTTTGTAGAAGTCTTTTTTTATTGCTTTGAATGACGAGTTTATCATTCGCCTGATGGTAAGCGATACGACCGCCCATAAAGAGTAGAATCACCAACACTTTGAATTATAAAGTACTGTTTGGTATTGATCATCATGGTCATCCTGATTCCTGAGACATGAGATGTTGTCTTATTATATCTAGTCAGTAATTGGTGAAGATTTTATGAATCATGTTTTTTTCCAATCCTTTTCAATGTTTTTAAACTTCAAATACATTGGTATTGAAAAAAATCCACACGTGGCATATTTTGCTTAATATAATGCTGCTAATCCCATTATAACTTACATAGATAAAAAAAAACATTGTAAACATAAATAGAAACACGACATCCCTTTGCTACGAAGCATCATAACCTATAAAAACCATAATTCTAAAGTGTAAACATAACCTTTGCTACAAAGCACCATTACTCATAAAAACCATAATTCTAAAGAATATTGTTAAGTAAGTTATAAAACTTTTACTCTGACTGCAAACGTCCGCGAACTGAAAGTCATCTGAGCAAGAGCGATAAACAGCTACTAAGGGAAAACATTGCTCAGAATAAACTTGTTAAGAAGTCCGCTACACCGTTTCATATTATCATCATGCTGGGTACGTGTCAGAATAAAATATTGTTTGCATTTCCAGGCCTTCTAGACTATTCCGTCATCGTCTCATTTCTAATAATATAAAAGCAAAAGTTTGTGAATATATTTAGATGTTTGTTAGAAGTGAATGCAAAAATCACTGTAGGTACGGATAAAATTTTGCAAACAGGTAGACCGTGTCCTTGATTAATCCTAGGCTACTTTTTATCCAAATAAGTAATTTTTTAACAGATATTTTAAATGGATGCAGTGCCGGATTTATATTTTTTATGAGTGTAGGGTACTTTATTTTCACCGCCCCATGTAGGTAGGTGTATGTATGTAGGTTTTTAAATACCTTAATAATTTTCCATTTGTTTGTATTATGGAAAGCACTAAAGTTAAAGAAACGAATGATTAATTAAATCGAGTGAGCGTCCTCTGAAATCTACCGCCCATAGGCCATTAAGAAATTTGTTATAAGATATAAGATAAAAATTGTCACCTTTGCGGTGAACGTTTCTTCAAGCTGATTTTAAATTTTGATAACTTGTGAGGGAAAAGACTTTATTTGTAAGTAAGGTTTGATTTCTTTGTGAATTTATCGTTCGCTTTAACGGTGAAGGAAAACATCGTGAGGAAACCTGCACATCTGAGAAGTTCTCTATAGGAATTTCGAAGGTGTGTGAATTCTACCAATCCGCACTAGGCCAGCGTGGTGGACTAAGGCCTAATCGCTCTCAGTAGTAGAGGAGGCCCGTGCTCAGCAGTGGGCAAGTATATAATACAGGGTTGATATTATTATTATATAAGGTTTGATATTCTGATAAATAAGTCTTTTATACACTCCATTTAGAGATTATCCTTTCACTTTACATTTCTTCATAATTTGAATAAAAATATTTAAACAACTTTGGAAAGAAAAATAATTTTAAAATGCAAAGAGTTGAAGCAATAAATACTTTTTACCGCCCTTAGTTTTCAATAGAAAGAAGATTTTCAGAATAAAAATTGTATATTTGAACGACCAAGAGTATTGAAAAATGATTCCATTCACACAGTGTGAGGGCATGTTATCGGGGCAATTCGTCAAACAGATTACTAGCATATGAAATGTTGCAGAGTATGGAAAACGTTCTTTATTGCTTTTGCATTAAGATTTAAATTCGTTTATTGAGAACGTAAGCAATTCCTTATCTATACTAATGTATAAAGCTGAACAGTTTATTTGCTTGAACGCGCTTATCTGGGGAATTATTAAACCGATTTCAATATTTTTTCACTAAAAGGAAGCTACATTGAGTATTGTAGGTTACTATTTATAATAGAGAATCTTTTTTCTTTCTACAAGCTACACAGTTAATAAACGTACAATAAAACTTACTCTCAGGGAAAATAATTGAATTTAATAATCTGGAGGCGCTGGTGTTGTACAGACTATAGATGGCGACATGGATCAGTACAGTGATCAGAGGCGGCGTTTGTGGGAGGCGAACCAGGCAACTCGGTCTGGGGCCTCGTACTTACAGGAGCTACACACGGTGCTTTGGAAAGCTTTATACGATCTTACCGACGAAACTATTAAAGACGGGGAACTTTTTTTGCTCCGCCTGGAACCTCCCATTTTATTTTTTATTTATTTTCTCTATTCATACAATATTTGCTAGTGGCACCCAAACTAAGCTACGCTTGTATCTTGGGCCATAATAAAAGTTACATTATAAGTATTTAGCCGCAAGCAGAAAACAATGCAATTTATAGTACTTTACTATGAGCTAAATAATAATAATAATTAAATTGTAGAAATTAGGTGCACAAGCAAATCAAAGGATAGGTACACTGGAACAAGTTTAAATCGTTTTCTTTTTGCTTTCGTCTGGAGCCTTGCATTATCTAGGGCCGCCATTGACAGTTATTTGACGACTTTTGAAGTGGGAAAGGCTTTAAACGCAAGCGAATCCACAAGGCACTTAGATTTTGTAAAAATCCTTTCCATACTTACTAAGCTTCATAAATACGCCATACATTGATCGGTATGAGACCGCGGACGCTCAGTTCGGCCGGCAACTAAGCGGCGCCGGTTTTCCGCAAAACGACATCAACCATTTCTGATTTCTGTTCAGTTGTATTTATCGTTTCTGTTATACAAAATCTCGGAGTGTTTGAAGAGATCATATACCATTTTTGATTTCTATTTTGAAATATTTTATTGTGTAAACATCTCGAAGAATGGGTGGAAGTATCGCATAATATTTTTATGCAATTTATCCACGTTTGCGTATAATGTAAGTACATTAATACTTAGACAAGAAATGTTCAAAATACATAGCAACTTAATTTAATAAATCAACTATTATGTGTTTACCTAACAGCTAGTTTTATCTGATCCGGCAAACGTCGTTCTCCCATATAAATGATTTCTAATGAGTATTATGGCTGTTAAGTAAAAAAAGGAATGTATTGTAAGTGTCTGGGGATGGTATCTATGACAGAAAGAGCAATGGAGCGCTGTAAATGATGACCGTCGATAAAACAAAAACACCAACTATTCATTTTCTCGTGAGTAACTTACGCATGTGCGAGTGAAAGTTCGATGAGGCGGACGTAGCGCCATCTGTTATTCAACAGCATAAATAATTTCGTTCTGTTTGAAAAACGAACGACTGTCAAATTTTTCATATAAATACTAAAACGCGATTAACATATGGGTGGGTGGGGATAGAAGGACGAAAGTTTTAGGTTATAAGTAGGTATTTTCATACCTATTAAATAACATTTTAAAAAATCATAAAAGTCAGTCGAGTCGTTTCGGAGGTGTGCGACCACAAACACCGTGATACGAGATTTTTATATATGTAGATATAACGTACAAATAGGTACTTTGTGATAAAGTTATTAAAATGTAGTCATCAATTTAACTTCGTAAAAATTCGCTAAGTGCTAGTCTCGATTTGACATTTGAGCTTCGATATTTATAGATTTTTACTGTAGAAATTAAACTGCGAGAAGTAAAAGTTAATCACCCCTCAAAATTATTTTAAAGAGTACCTACGCAGTTTTAGCATAGTATAAATTATCTCAAAACATTTTACCACCAGTAGTTTTGGGATGGTCATTGTAAGTTAGATAAAAAAAATGTTTTTTTTTATTACTTTACGAGACGAATACATATCCTCAGTGTTATTATTAAGAACTTCTCAGGTATGCAGGTCCTCACAATGTTTTCCTTCACCGTGAAAGCAAGCGATAATTCACAGAGAATTCACACATAACTTAGAAAAGTGATAGGTGCGTACCCTTGGGATTTGAATCTGAGGACATTCATCTCGGCAATCGGGAGCACTGGGCCCTATAAATTTTATATTATTCGTTTTATGTCATGTAGCAACAAAAAGGAAGGATATTTAACCAGTGCATCGTACCGGTGCTCATACATGGTGCCGAGGCCTGGGTCTCCAAAGATAGCATCAATAGACTGGAAGTGGCCCACAGGGCAGTAGAGAGAAAGCTGGTAGGAGTAACATTGACCGCAAAACAAACAAATGGCTAAGAGAACAAAGCAAAGTCACAGATGTAACAAAACGAGAGGCACACTTAAAATGGAAGTGGGCTGGACATGTCGCTCGGAACGATAGATCGTGGTGTAAACATTTACTTGAATGGAAGCCATGAGTAATAAAGCGCCCCCAAGAAAGACCACAAATGTGCTGGAAAGATGACGTGAAGAAAGTCGCCGGATCGAACTGGATAAAAAGAGCTCAATGCCGCAGTGAATGGAAAATGTTAAAGGAGGTTTACACCGAGAAGACTGAAAAACGCTAACGAAGAAGAAGTCATGTAGATTAAGATTCAAAGTCCTATGTTGCTACTAATTACAGTAGTCGCTTATTATGTGTCGTTGTTAGCATTTGATGCGGCCAGTATTTATCTGTAACTGGACCCATACATGACTTAATGTCTTGGTCTGATTTCTGCGCTCCTCCAGGATCTGGGCACTGAGCCTGAGCACCGCTGGTGTCATCGTAATTATGGTACTGCTAACCATCGACCGCAGGTTTCCGTCACCATGTAGTTGTATAGACATAGTGATTAAATGTAAATTTAATTAATATTAAATACAATTAACTGCTATAATATTAGTACGCCCCAATGATAAAATAGCGCTCTACTACTGAAGCATATTTGAGAACTGTATTTACCTATGTTTAACAAATAAATGATTATGAAATAAACAATAAATATATATTTTATTTTCACATGAAAGTTTTTCCAGCGTAAAAGTCTCTCTTAATATTTTTCTGGAATAAAATAGAGTCTATATTTTAAGAAAGATCTCTAGAAATTCATTTGTGAAAATTATATTCAATTCTATGCAGTCGTTTTAGCGTGACGCGTGTACAAACATACATACAAGCAAACATTATTAAGACTGGTATTGGCGTCTATTGCTCTAATAATAAGCCGTCATATTGGATTTTCTTCAATATATAATGTAGAGACACCGGTTTGTTACAATTTTAGTGTGTAATGATAATCGTTTGCTTTTTGTTTATCAGAAGCATTTCCCTATGACAAGAATTTAATAAACGATAAAAGGTAAAGGAACGGTGGAATATTAAATACTAGGAGGAATATAGGTGCGGAGGTCCTATTGGAATTTAAGGGTCCGTCGCGACATTGGGCAATGAGGTTTCATAGATATAGCGTTATACCAAGTACATATTTGACCTTGGAAATTCCCTTTTAACTTACAGTAAGTGGATTTAATGCAGCTTTATAAAAGAGGAAAATGAGTCCCTTAGTTGCATCTCTGCCCAAATCTTGGATAAAGGCGTAAAGCGTGTTTTTTTTATACAAATCTCTGCGCATTTTGTACTGTAGAGTTTAAGATCTATGGAATCATCTTAGAAAAAGCTACATAGTCTATTTGGTCTAGGATTCGAATCCAGAATATCCAACTTTACAGCCCCTGTACCACTATACGGTGAAGGTTATTACTAAATACAGTTGAATATTTAAATAACCCGGAGTAAGTAACATATTTGCTGCAAGTCAAGTGTGTCTTCACACGCTGTCATCATTCATATTTTATTCTGAGTTTCATATTAGCTAGGAAATATTAAAACGGTATAGTGAACTTGTAAGGGTTATGAAATGTTATTACGTAGCCAAAATGTAGCTTTAGTTTTGAAAATTAGCACGAATTTTTCAACAACATATCTTTTTTTTTATTTAACAAATGGCATAACACAACACAATCATTATAAAGAATACTTAAGCACTAAATTACATTAACACTAGATTGTATTTGTATATCTATTTGTTATTTGAGACTTTTACGATTAACATAGTTTATAAAAAGTGAGTATATGCGATTAAAGTTTTTAATACATTATTTAGTCTATGTTACATATCTATCAAACATCAAATACCATGCAGTGGTGCTTAAGTTGGTTTCTCATCTTACAAACTTTCGCATTATAGAAGTTGTGGTTGAAATTTTAACGTCGAATTTAATATATTATTTATAACACAAACAAATTTTTCTGCACTCCTTCTTTATATGAACTTTAATTATATGAAAACTCACACTCCTTCGCGCGCGCAACATGCTTAACAAAGGTACTTATTAAATTCCTTCTTAAGTTATTAATATAGTATTACTTATAAACTTATTTTAGCGTTAAGAGGTGATTAAGAATTGCTTAAATAGCAATCAAAAAGATCACCGGTTTCCTAGTTTAAACCTTATTAAGAAGCAAGATGGCGGGTTTTGACTTACAGTTGATCGAGTAAATTTGTGTTTTAACTAAGCATAGCTTTGCGAAATTTTATAAGTAAGACTGTTATAGATTACTCATGCAATACATTTCATAATTAAACCTTTCGCTGAATAAATTTGCATTTTTTATAGTCTTGACGAGTTCGAATGTGTGTTATTAACGCTCGACTAACCCACTAAGCAGAAACATAAAAGTTCATTTTTGTGCTTAAGTATGTATATAATTGCTTCAGTTTCTCTTGCATGCAGAAATTTATGACCAGTTTATCTAGACACGCTGAATGCTGGCGTTTGATTGTTATTTTATGCTTGCTACGTCTCAACCTTTAGTGGTCGTAGGAGGCATTTCGAAGCAAACTCGACGAGTATGTACGGCATTTCTGAAAATGATTGTGTTTGTATTATAAATTGTAATTGTTTGCATGTCGTGCTGATTGCGCAGTTCGATTAACTACTTTTATAAGCTTTGAATGTACCGGTTTTTGTGCATGGCTTGTTAATGTTGACTAAATATTTGTAAGAAATCGCCGATATAATATACTGTTATTTAGAGATATATTGCGAATTGGTTAGCATAACCTCGATCCTAACATACAGAAAAAAAGAAAAAGGTTTATTATCTTATCTAGTGCATGTAATACATAATACAAGTGGGTAAGAGAGACTTAAACATACGACTTTACTCTTTATTCTAACAGGATAAGAGAAAGCCTTCCTTTTTTCCTTCCACATTTCCACACCTTTAATCCTTTATTTTTGTAACAAAAACTAAACAACAATATCCTCGCTTTATGCTTTATAAAAGAACCGCTTGTTTCTTGTGCATAAGGTTTAGAAGACATACCTTTTTATTTAGTCATATGTTTATTATGAAGTTAAAGACTAAGGCCTAATCACTCTCAGTAGTAGCGGAGGCCCATGCCCAGCAGTGGGACAGTATAGAATACAAAACTGATAATATTATTATTATATCACTAGATAGACCCACTAGATAGCCCTAACTTGAGAATCGAACTAAAAACTCACGTTTCGAAACCCAAAAACACTGCCACTGAAAAAGTTGCTATTCATTATTACTTCAAGTATTGTGATACCCAAACTTGTTAACTTATTTAATAACAGCTTTTGACCTAAAAATGTTTCCATTTTGTTATTTCACGCCTCCCGTGATTCCCGGATATATTTTGTTGAAGGGTCTGTGAAATCTTGTCATTTATCCCTACAGTGCGGTGGGTGTCGGGCGGGATTATTGGGGCTTTGTCAACCCTAAGGTTCAACGGGTCTGTCAAGTATAACTTCACTTGAAATGTTACGTTTATAGATTGTACGTGAAAAGGCTGGTTTATTTATTATGGTATTTTACTAATGTTATAAATGCGAAATATTGGATTTTTGTTAGAAGCAAACGTAAAATTGTTGAAAGTATTAAGATCAAATAAAAAGATAGACCAATCGAAATGATTTAGGATTTTATTAATTAAAGTAATACTTAGTGAAGTAAAATTCTTTCACGAAGTTGAAGCCGTAAACAGTCTTTAGTATCTAATTCCGTTCTTCCATTCTACTCCTGTTCAATAACCTACGTCATATTAGATATAGCTGTCTAGATAAGACATGTCAAATTGTCTTTAGCTAGCTTTTGTTCGCAGCTTCGCCCGCGTAAGGAGTATTCTGGGATATATTTTCCCGAGATAGAAATAGCCTATAACCTTCTTAAGATCTTACACTATCTCTATACCAAATTTAATAAAAACCCGTACAGTAGATTTTGAGAAAATCGATAACATACAGACAGACAGAAAAAAAGGACTTTGTTTTATGTTTAGAAGATCTATGTTTGACAGATTTCGTGAAACTCGAGCGTTTGATATTCTCGGTCTAATTTATGAACATACTTCACAAAGGGCTGGAAATTTAACTTTTAACTAACCTTACGTGCTAAGCTGTTCTAAAAATAAATATTGCCCTTTACATTGTAATACTCAAACGCCAGAAAGGGCTAGAAACTAGTCCCATTATCGATAAATGTTCTTGATTATTATTAATCAATGTTTTATGTTATCACCATTTCGTAAATTCTTTATGTGAAGTAATATAAGGAAGATAAAACATAGGGCGTGTTTTAAAGATTCTGCGTAGGTCTCTCATCGTAAAAATTTAAAAGCTGACTAAATAAGGAAGTCGTTCTAACCTATGCGACCAAATAAATGGTAATATGAGTATTATCAAGATAGGTTTTTTACCTAACATAAACATCGAATAAAAATTACTTGAAACCTCTGAAACAGGCCCTTCATATATGTTACATTAATGGACCAAAATTATTACCGAACTTAAAAAAAATATTATTAACATACGAAGTTACTTACTTATGTGCAATTTTTTCTTCACGCTATACTTATCGGAAAAGATTGTGATGCTAAAACCCAGATGTACAGAAACTTTAAAATAAAATTTGCCTTTGGTTGGATATATTTTATTTTCAAATTACACCTTTATCTTTCGATAGGAAAAAATGCTTTATTAGTGTCTAATAAAGCATTTTTTCCTATCGAAATCGACTAGTAACTAATTACTTATAATACTACATTGAAAGATCAAACAAATCATACTTTATATATAGCCAACAAAGATATATCTAATGCGGCCATCGCTTACCACAACACCTACATAACTGGATTAATTATGTGTAATTAAATACAAAATACTAATTATATCGTCTCTTGCACGTGACACGCTTGTCAAGTTATATTTATACACGCATACCGCACGCTGCATGACTTGAGCGGACTTTTAAAATATATTTTTTGGTACAATAATGACCTAAGGTTAAAGCCTTTTCAACGAGGGCAATTAGATGTTAAGTTCACTATACAATGTTATAAAATTATTTTACGTATTTATTTGAAAATGTTTGTTTGAGTATTTTTTTATTATTTAACAAAAGGCATAACATAGAACACAATCTTTATAAAGAATACTTAAGCAGTAAATTACATTAAGACTAGATTGTCTTCCTTAAACTTATGCTCTAATTGAAATTATACTACGGAAACGACTCTACAAAAAACAATTAACAATATAAACATCTGCTTATACTTAATATTGTTAATCTCATAATGTAGGTAGGCAATAAGGATTTCCTATTCTATATCTGCCGATATACGATCGCATCGTCCCATTTTGGCGCCAAACTGTTGAAAGCATACTGAATTTTATGAGAATGTTTCTGATTGACGAGGAACCGTCACTATAATGCCACATTCTCGTCACAAATCCACTTAAAAAAACGTTTAAACTTTTTGTGATCTCTATTATTTCATAATAGGAGCTTCTACAAAATTCTTGTTGATATTAATTTTGACAAACAATTCCCGCCATCTTTTTTTTGACACAAAACACGGCTAGATCGTGTTTCTAAAACATCTAATGAATTTAACAAACTTCGTAGTTTTAAATTGCCAAAAAATATTTATGTACATAAAACTTTGTAGTATAAAATATCCGAGAAAGCCTTTAATTAAGTAATTTGATTTGGCGCTATTTATACTTCGTAATCTAAAGGTTAAAGTTGCTTAAACCTTAAATATATCCCCAAATCGATCTCTTTTACTTAGCCACGACGCTTCTGCGTGTAAAGGACTTTGATAAATATCCCCCATTAGTTGCAGTGTTGCCAGCGATGACGTAAGAGAATCGCCCAATTCCTCGTGTGAAATCTACCATGGTACGAACGTGACGGGGGTTATGGGAGGCAATAAAAACAGAGGATGACAAATTTTATACAGTAAGGTTATGTTAGATGTATGTACACTTTTTTAAGCAATTCATCTGTTACAATAACATTATTATATTGCGTCTACAGAAGCATTGCAAACGAAACAGAAATTTTCACCTTTAATTTTATAGTAATATTTTACTTTCATAGTATTCGGTCTAATTATTATTACGGTAAGTATTAGTTGGTATCTATGTATATCTACACCGTACGTATAAATAGTTATATAACAATAATAATTATCTATTGAGGTACGCATTGTGAAGAGATTCCTCACTGAATCCCTAAGCATCGTTGGTTTGGCTCATGTCTCGCCATCGGAGGGTGATAATTTTTTAAAAATATTTTTAAGGTGTACTTTTCAAATTAAGAGAATAATTCTCTATTATTTTTGCTTTTAGGGTAACACTGAAACAGGCCGATGTAACTTATCACTCCAAACCATTCGGAATGGCTATTTGCCTAATCTGCATCGATATACAAATCAGTTTCTGGTTATCTCAAGGGACAGGTAATAATAGATTAGATAGAGGAAGATACGATGATGATTTAACCCACAATGATAAATAGAAGTTGTATAAACACGGTTGAAATAGAAAATTAGGAACATCAGCGATTGTTTTTCTGAAGTTGTTAGTAATTGTAATAATAAAGTCGTTGTAATATAACATGAAATTATGCAACCAGGTGAGGTTTCCAGGTTTAAGTTTTGCTTTATAGATGTCGGTTTAAATTTGTGTGATTTTTTTTGAGTCGTTAGGACTTTAATATATTAATTTTAATTTTACAGTGCGGTTTCCTCTTGGAGCCATTGTAAAATTAATACCCGTAATATGTAATATTTTCAGCCTACTCTGGCTTACTAAACGTAAATAGTGGCTTTTTCGGCACATTATGGACGGCTTCCCAGATTTTGGAGTAAAAGATTATTTCCAGATATTAAAATAAACTTTAATTACTTACACATCCAAAACTATTCAGAAACTAAAAATTTACCACCATATATTTACACTCATCATCGTCTTGCATAGTTCTTATACTTCTTTCACTTACATAGTCTCCAGTAAACTTAACACAAATGTTTAAAACAAGTAAATATGATTTATAAAGGCGGAAATGGCCTAAATTACGTACATGGCTTAAAGTCAATTGAAAGGGGAGTAGCAATATAACTTCGCGCCACACAAGGCGAAATGACTTTCTTATCAGATCTGGGAAAAACGCGCGGATACATAAAACTGGGTTAATGAAGGACCCCTATTCATATTTACTTTAACTAGCTCTGTTTTTGACTTTGAAATGATTCATGCAACAAAATTACTGTTATTTGGAGGATGCTAAGTTAACAGTTGTGGGTTTGTAAGGTGGTTGAAGCTATTTATTCTGGCTCAGTTATAACGTGTTGAGTTACGTAAGTTTGTTCTCTGGAGGAGTGGGCAGAGCTGTAACTAAAATGAAATAGTAATGTTAGCATATTGGAATAAAATGCAGTCAGCCCACATTTGTTTTATAAATAAAATCTTACAATGTTCGATTGTCGGACGTGTACACCGAATTGAAAAACTGGACTTTTGTCTTAGTACATTTCTATCGGCTTCATTAAATATTTTAATAGAATTTAGAATTTTTATTTTATTTGTGATAAGAGATGTAATATATCCAATACAAAATTCTAACATTGAGTAAACATAAAACATGTTATTTCGTGATAGTAACAAGAATTTCAGAATATAGCGAGGAGTGAAGCCGAAAACATCGCACGGTGACAAATAAGTCGAGGCTTCTAAACGACGTGAATGTGTGCTGATCGATGTAACGTATTATTTATCGAGAACTTATCTAAAAACGAGATTCGACCGAGAAATATTTTGTGCAAAACTTTTTTGTAGTTCGGTATAAAAATTGGAATTCGGATATTCTGTTACACAATATTTTTGGTGTTCCTGATCCACCAGTCTGTTTTAGAAATGTGATCAGAATATGTTTTACCTTTAAAATTTACATAGAAATAGATAAAGGGTTCAGTATAGCTAGAACCAATGGAATAAATCAACCTAATTTTAGATATTTATAATCTTATTGCAGTGAAGTGGACAAAATATTAACGTATTTCAATAATAAATGAGGTTTAAGGTTTATATATTCTTTATAAAACTAATTATAATTTGAAACGAATTATAAATTGTTTCAAACTGCCATAAAATTGTACGTTTAGGAAACGAAATTGCTAACAGACTTAGCTGCAGAAGCCGACATTTATGTAAATTCAAGCTATTTGTTATATAAATAAAATAAAGAGAGATAGAAACCTTTTGTAAATATAGACACGAGATAAATTGTTAATTTGTTTATATTCATGGTATCACGCCTTCTTCTCTTTTTAAGGGTAGGCAGAGGCTTCACCAGCTATTTTAGGTTTCATGAAACAAAGGGTGAAGTTTTTGCTATTTCCTAGTCATAATTCCAGACTTCAGGCTTATATTGAACGGAAAAAACAATATTGTTAATCCAGGATCCTAGCCGAGACTTCACGGTAGTCGTACTACAATATAACCTACTTATCTTCAAGCATTTAGTATTTTGTGCCCGATATGGCGAGGCTCACCCCTATTGCTTCATGGGAATACACATGACGGAAAGTGGGTGCACAGTTGCGCTTCTGCCTACCCCTTCGAGGATAATATGCCTGAGTGTCAAGCCGTCAAGTTTGCTGATTTATTTTGCATCAGCTTTTGCTCGCAGCTTCGCACCGCGTATAAGAGTTTTTCCGAAATATAAGTCCCGCTTTATATTTCGCAGAATAAAATAAGTCTATGATCCTTTTCAGGGTCACAGACTATCTCAATATCAAATTTCAGTGAAATCCGTTCAGAATATTTTGAGTTCATTGCGTTCGAAAAACAGCACAGGGTCTTTGTTTTACATATATGTATTTTGTCAATCTGTTTGTGAATAAGGAAAAACAACACTTGAAATTCCTCAGGGACGTCAAGCCAGTTCTGGCTGTCACGTAGTTCATTTTCGGAATTTTGATGAAGCGTTCGGTACTCTTTTTTTTATTTTTTTGGACTTCATCGTTACGAGCTATCGAGTTTGAATGGTCTGCAATGATTATTTCAGTCGCTATGAAGCATTGGGTAAACACTGTTGTATTAATGTTCAAGGAATCATCATTATCATCATCTGCCACATTTTCCAAGGATATTAAAGCATGATTATTAAGTATTATGAAACATATGCAGAGCATCTAATGCCTCAGGATTATTCCAGTGATGTATCTTGTAATTCAGATTTCTGTATGTTATTCATATCAGGTAGTCGGTTTATTTTATTGCCTTAGTAGGCAAACAAGCAAGCGGTCCGTCTGATAGTAAACAGTATCCGCCGCTCATGAACTAAAGCAATGCCAGAGACACAGCCAAGCGTTTTCGGCAATCTAGCCCAAATATAGTTTTTTAGTTATTGCTATAGTGTATGCTTCCAGCGCGTAGTTGTATTACATTACGACTGCAGTGCTGAGGTCTCGTTCGGTACTTGTAGCGGACATTGTTATTAGGTTTTTCCACTCAGTATCAGATCGGAGTCTGAGTTTGTGCTCGATATGGCGACAGCTTCACCCCTTTATCACATCATACACACGGAACGGAATACAAACAGTGGAAAGTGGGTGCAATAGGTGCGCAGAAGCCTACCCCTTCTCGGAATAAAGGCGTGAATGAGCATGTATGGCAAAAGCATACTACGAAATACCACTGCCCTAGTAACATGCATCTATTAAGGTAACGCGCAAAAGATT